>NC_057797.1:233850516-234053121 GCF_018294505.1 Triticum aestivum | reverse complement strand
CGGCTCCTCTGGCCCGTGCGCGGGCGCGGGCGGGCCAGCCACGGGCCGCGGCGGGCTCCGGCAGCGGCGGTGGAGAGAGAGGGAGGCGGCGAATGGGAGGCTGCCACGTGGCGGCGGACACGGCGGCGGACACGTCCGTCGGCAGGGAAAGTGTCCGGCGGCGCGCGAGGTGGATTTTAGGGTTTCGGACGAGGGGGAATCCGGATTTCGGGGAAGGGGTCTTTAAATAGGCATAGAGGGAGCTAGGAGAGTCCAAATGAGGTGCGGTTTTCGGCCACTCGTTCGTGATCGAACGCTCTAGATGATGGAGAAGACTTAGGTGGGTTTTGGGCCAAATTGGAGGGGTGTTGGGCTGCAACACACACGAGGCCTTTTCGGTCCCTCGGTTAACCGTTGGAGTATCAAACGAAGTCCAAATGATACGAAACTTGACAGGCGGTCTACCGGTAGTAAACCAGGGCCGCTTGGCAAGTCTCGGTCCAATCCGGAAATGTTTAATCCCCACACACGAAAGAAAGCTAGAAATGACCATCGGAGGAGAACGAAACGCCGGAATGCAAAACGGACAACGGGGAAAATGCTCGAATGCATGAGATGTACATGTATGCAAATGCAATGCACATGAAGACATGATATGAGATGCATGACAATGACAACAACACACGGAGACAAAAACCCGAACCCGAGATAATAAATTAACTTAATGCCGGAAACGGAAGAGTTGGAGTACAAATTGGGAAAGTTACATCCGGGGTGTTACAGATATGAACCATAGATAAGTTGGAATGAAGTATATATTACACCAATATGAATTTATAATGAGTTCATTACAGTACCTTGAAGTGGTGTTTTGTTTTCTTTCGCTAAGAGAGCTTACGAGTTTTCTGTTAAGTTTTGTGTTGTTAAGTTTTCAAGTTTTGGGTAAAGATTCGATGGACTATGGGATAAGGAGTGGCAAGATCCTAAGCTTGGGGATGCCCAAGGCACCCCAAGGTAATATCCAAGGACAACTAAGAGCCTAAGCTAAGGACAACTAAGAGCCTAAGCTTGGGGATGCCCCGGAAGGCATCCCCTCTTTCGTCTTCATTCATCGGTAACTTTACTTGGAGCTATATTTTTATTCCCCACATGATATGTGTTTTGCTTGGAGCGTCATTTTATTTCCTTTTGCTTTGCTTGATTTTGGAATAAAATACCAAGATCTGAAATTATTAAATGTTAGAGAGTCTTCATATAGTTGCATAATTGTTCGACTACTCATTGATCTTCACTTATATCTTTCTGAGTAGTTTGTCATTTTCTCTAGTGCTTCACTTATATCTTTTTAGAGCACGGTGGTGGTTTTATTTTGAAGAAATAGATGAACTCTCAGGCTTCACTTATATTATTTTGAGAGTCTTTTAGAACATCATGGTAATTTTCTTTGGTTATGTATTTAGTCCTAATATGATGGGCATCCAAGATGGGTATAATAAAAACTTTCATATAGAGTGCATTGAATACTAAGAGAAGTTTGATACTTGATGATTGTTTTGAGATATGGAGATAGTGATATTGAAGTTGTTCTAGTTGAGTAGTTGTGAATTTCAGAAATACTTCTGTTGAAGTTTGCAAGTCCCGTAGCATGCACGTATGGTAAACGTTGTGTAACAAATTTGAAACATGAGGTGTTATTTGATTGTCTTCCTTATGAGTGGCGGTCGGGGACGAGCGATGGTATTTTCCTACCAATCTATCCCCCTAGGAGCATGCACGTAATGCTTGGTTTTTGATGACTTGTAGATTTTTGCAATAAGTATGTGAGTTCTTTATGACTAATTTTGAGTCCATGGATTATACGCACTCTTACCCTTCCATCATTGCTAGCCTCTTCGGCACCGTGCATTGCCCTTTCTCACATTGAGAGTTGGTGCAAACTTCGCCGGTGCATCCAAACCCTGTGATATGATACGCTCTTTCACACATAAACCTCCTTATATCTTCCTCAAAACAGCCACCATACCTACATATTATGGCATTTCCATAGCCATTACGAGATATATTGCAATGCAACTTTCCACCGTTCCATTTATTATGACACGCGTCATCATTGTCATATTGCTTTGCATGATCATGTAGTTGACATCGTATTTGTGGCAAAGCCACCGTTCATAATTTTTCATACATGTCACACTTGATTCATCGCAATCCCAGTACACCGCCGGAGGCATTCATATAGAGTCATATCTTGTTCTAAGTATCGAGTTGTAATTCATGAGTTGTAAGTAAATAGAAGTGTGATGATCATCATTCATAGAGCATTGTCCCAAAAAAAGGCAAAAGGGGGGCCAAATAAAAAAGAAAGGCCAAATAAAGGAAAGGCCAAATAAAAAAATAAAATATAAAAGGGACAATGCTACTATCCTTTTTCCACACTTGTGCTTCAAAGTATCACCATGATCTTTATGATAGAGAGTCTCTTGTTTTGTCACTTTCATATACTAGTGGGAATTTTTCATTATAGAACTTGGCTTGTATATTCCAACAATGGGCCTCCTCAAGTGCCCTAGGTCTTCGTGAGCAAGCAAGTTGGATGCACACCCACTTAATTTCTTTTGTTGAGCTTTCATACATTTATAGCTCTAGTGCATCCGTTGCATGGCAATCCCTACTCCTTGCATTGACATCAATTGATGGGCATCTCCCTAGCCCATTGATTATCCGCGTCGATGTAAGACTTTCTCCTTTTTGTCTTCTCCACATAACCCCCTCATTATATTCTATTCCAGCCATAGTGCTATATCCATGGCTCACGCTCATCTATTGCGTGAAAGTTGAAAAAAGTTTGAGATTACTAAAGTATGAAACAATTGCTTGGCTTGTCATCGGGGTTGTGCATGATGAGAGCACTCTTGTGTGACGAAAATGGAGCATGACTGAACTATATGATTTTGTAGGGATAGCTTTCTTTGGCCATGTTATTTTGAGAAGACATGATTACTTTGTTAGTATGCTTGAAGTATTATTATTTTCATGTCAATATTAAACTTTTGTCTTGAATCTTATGGATCTGAATATTCTTGCCACAATAAAGAATATTACATGGATAAATATGTTAGGTAGCATTCCACATCAAAAATTCAGTTTTTATCATTTACCTACTCGAGGACGAGCAGGAATTAAGCTTGGGGATGCTGATACGTCTCCAACGTATCTATAATTTTTGATTGTTCCATGCTATTATATTATCAACCTTGGATGTTTTATATGCATTTATATGCTATTTTATATGATTTTTGGGACTAACCTATTAACCTAGAGCCCAGTGCCAGTTTCTGCTTTTTCCTTGTTTTAGAGTATCGCAGAAAAGGAAAATCAAACTGAAAGTGCTAGTGATCGACTAGAGGGGGGGTGAATAGGCGATTTTTATGAAGGTCTTCAAAACATGTAAGTTTAGAAGACAAATGATAGAAATAAACCTATTACCATGCAGCGGAAGGTAGACTACACTAGGCAAACCATAGTCATGTATTCAATGAAGTGAAAGCACAATAACTAATGGCAGCTAGGCAGTAAGGATCAGGTAGGAAGATATTGTGAAGCCAATTAGAACAAGCAGTCACTCAGTGAAGACAGAAGATAATGCAATCATACAATAACTTCACTAGGACCAATAGTAAGTAAAGGGAAGGGAAGGATGAAACCAGTGACTCGTTGAAGACAATGATTTGTTGGACCAGTTCCAGTTGCTGTGACAACTGTACGTCTGGTTAGGGAGGCTGAGATTCAACTTAGAAGACCTCGTCTTCACCTTATTCCCCTTGAGCTAAGGATGCCCAGTCCTCGCCCAATCACTCTGGTAAGTCTTCAAGGTAGACTTCCAAACCTTCACAGACTTCGTTCACCGGCGATCCACAATGACTCTTGGATGCTCAGAACGCGACGCCGAACCGGCTGGAGGATTCACAGTCCTCAAGTGTAATAAGTCTTCAGATCACACAAACAAGAAGACTTAAGTGATGCCTAACACTCTTTGGCTCTGGGTGGTTAGGGCTTTATCCTTTCAAGGAATTCTCTCTCAAAAGGCTTCGAGGTGGGTTGCTCTCAACGACAAAAGCCGTACTTTAACTCTGAGTAGCCAACCACTTTATGGTTGTAGGGGGTGGGCTATTTATAGCCACTAGGCAACCCGACCTGATTTGTCCGAAATGACCCTGGGTCACTAAGGAACTGACATGTGTTCCAACGGTCAGATTTCAAACACACACGGCAACTTTACTTGGGCTACAAGCAAAGCTGACTTGTCCAACTCTGAACAAGATTCGCTCTCATAGTCTTCACTCGAAGACATAGGATTTTGGTTAAGCATCATTTCAGTCATTCTGACTGGTTCTCTTGGACCCCACTTAACAGTATGGTGGTTCCTATGACTCAACAAAGAAGAAAAAGAACTACGGAAGATCTAAGTCTTCGCGCTCCATAATCTTCATGCGATGTCTTCTCTTGTCATAGTCTTCAATGTGAATGTCTTCACAAACCACCTTTGACTTCAATGTCTTCATACATTTTTAGGGGTCATCTCTGGTAGGAAAACCGAATTAATGAGGGACTTCTACCTGTGTTATCCTGCAATTCTCACAAACACATTAGTCCCTCAACTAGGTTTGTCGTCAATACTCCAAAACCAACTAGGGGTGGCACTAGATGCACTTACAATCTCCCCCTTTTTGGTGATTGATGACAAACTAGTTGAAGTTTTCAACAGGGAATATAATATGTGAAATTGTAAAGGATAAGGAATTGTCTTCATAAGTTGCAAGGGCTCCCCCTGAAGATGTGCATATAAGTAATTTGCTTTTGTAATGCAAATGCACATGGCAGGTTGTACTTGTGGAGATCCTCTTCAACTTATGATGACAATTCATCATGCATGAAGGTATGTGAAGATAGTGACATGCATAATGAAAAATGGACGTCTGCAAAATGATCTAAGTGCGGAATTTATCGTCGCACATGCGGGATTTATCATCGCATCACAAAATAGCAAATAAGTAGTAGACGACCATCGAGTTTAAGTGTTACAACTCAAAGAACCAAATGTATCAAAATGAGAGTTGTAAACACTAGGCAAAACATAAAGTAACCGCCCATATGGACCCGCTTGAAGACTATCAAACTCATATGCTTCTCCCTCTTTTGTCAGTGAGGACCAAAAAGGTTTGAAGACATAGAGCATCTACTCGTTCCCATGAAGAGTAGGTGAAGTAGCAGGGTCGTCGATGGTGTTTGGCGGTGCAGAAGAACTTGGGGCAGTGTCGAGGCGTGCAGAAGTAGGGGGCGGTGAAGTGGCAACATCTTCGTCCTCGATCACTCTGGCATTCACAGTTGCCGCGGAGGAAGAGAACTCAGAGTCTTCAAGAGACGGAGTTCGTCGCAACACAGTCCTTCGGGGAGGTGTGGAGTCAAACTTGAAACGTTCAGGGAAGCCATCCTCTTGAAGATCATCCTCAGAACACATAAGCGTCAGCCCTTTCCATGTACGCCGACAGGTTTCATGGGCAACAAAGGCATTCTTGGTGGCAAGATTGCGAATGCGGTTGACATCCACCAAGAGGCTATGCATTTGGCGCTTCAGCCAGTCATGATGCCTATCTTGTTTCTGATGAAGAGCAACCAGAGGCTCTCGGTCATTGAGAACACGAGATCGCTTCTTGGGTCGTTGGGCAATAGTGCTTTCAGTGGCTTTAGTAAGGGCACGATGAGGTGCACGTGTAGTACCAGCCAGAGGATAAACACGAGTGACTGCTTCAACTCCTTCAATGTTCTAAGTGAAACTTTGATGCTCCGCATTCTGAAGACTAAGAGGTTCCTTGGCAGGCTCTGGATAAATGGCTTCAACAGACATATCCACATCAGGCAGAAAGATCCGATGATTGCGAGCAGATGGCTGATATGAGATAGCTGAGTGGAGTTTAATCAGTCGCATTATCCATGGAGCGTAGAACTTCAAGCCAAAAAGATCAGATCCTGATGCATCAAGTTGGCGGATGAAGAAGTCTTGTGCATTGAAGCATTTG
Source organism: Triticum aestivum (assembly GCF_018294505.1). Taxonomy (NCBI): domain Eukaryota; kingdom Viridiplantae; phylum Streptophyta; class Magnoliopsida; order Poales; family Poaceae; genus Triticum; species Triticum aestivum. The sequence continues at coordinate 234,047,065 of NC_057797.1, read as the reverse complement.
CCATGAAGAATATAGAAGACCAAAGTCTTCATTGCACCTTCCAGCTTTGCATGTGGAGAATGTCCTTTGATGGGCCAGAGAGTTCGCCGTATAATGTGATAGATAGTCCTTGGCAGATACTCCAGGTCATCAACAAAGAACTCCTTAGGATATGCAGCATCTTGTGGCAAAGGCTTCATCATACTGAGCATCTGACTCATGTTCGGTTCAGGCTTCTGAAAGAAGCTTTCCATAGCTTCACTGTGAAGTTGACATCCAGGTTCATAGAGATCTCCAGGAGTGGGCAGACCAGTGAGCTCAATGATATCAAAGGCTTTGGCTTCGTGATGAACATTTCTAGTCATCCACTCCAGGACCCAGGTCTTTGGATCTCTGTTGTAACCATGTATGTGAAGTGTGGCATAAAATTGGAGCAGCAACTCTTCGTTCCAGTGCTCTTGGTCGGTGACGAAAGGAAACAATCCAACCTCTTTGAAGCAATCCAGAGCTTCTTCCAAACAGGGCAGACCAGCTATTGCTTCGGTGTCAAGACGCATATGTGGGAAGATGCGACCTTGATTGTACATAATGCAGGAGTAATAGCTTCGCTGCGGATAGCTCCAGAACCGATCAGAAGATATTCGTTCCCTTGAGTAGGGGTTCTTGGAGCTATTGAAGAAGGTGTTGTCTGCTTTGAAGCCGTTGACATTAAAGGATCCAGGTGCTGATGCAGGACCTGGAAACCTGGGCAACCTTGGCATTGGCTTCTGTACCTGAGGCCTATGCTCAATATGATAGTCAAACTGAGGACCAGCAGCAGGCGCAGGAACAGAAGCAGTAGCATCATTGGCTTCACTGACTTCTGGTTCTTGGGTTGGTGTAGGCTCCACATTTGCTTCAGTCATGACTACGTCATTGGCTTTATTTGTGTTGGTGGTGGCAGCCTCAAGATGTTCTACCTCCACTTGATGAGCTGGAGGGTCGGGCACAGACACGTTCTCCTCAAGAACAGCTTCGTCAGTAGTTGGGGAGTAGGGACACGTTCTTCTTCTTGGGTGTCATCGGCTGATGCAGCCGGAATGTCTTCAGGAGTTTTAGCCTCAGACTCGGAGACTTGAGACCTTGGTCCTTTACGAAGCCTGCGTAACGCTGGCGACGCCTTTGGAGATGGAGTTGGCTGGGCCTCAAAGTCGTCTTCTTCTTCTTGCCGGGGTGGTGTGACTTGTTGTTGTGGGTGATCAGCCCATGATGCATCCTGAGCAATTGGCGTCAGAGGACGACCAATGCTAATGAGTTCGTTGTGTGTAAGAACAGGTGATGATACCTGTTGGTGCTCGATCTGAGGAAGAACTACATCATTGTCAACATTGTCATGGTGACCAATGTCTTCAGCAGCGGTGGGATCAGCTGCTGGAATGTCTTCAGCTTCATGAGCCTCTGTGAGAGCAGGCTCATGGACAGTCAGTTGGCGCTCTTGATGTGTAGATGCAGGGTGAACCATTGAGATAGGTTCAACAATCTGGGGCTTTGTGGGAGCAGCCCGTTCCTTCTTGGTCTTCCACTTCTTCTTGGAGGGAGCAGCATCAGAGGCTTCAGAATGTTTCCTCTTTCTGGCTTCAGCCTCAGCAGTCCTCATCTTCTTCAGTTCTGAAGCGGTTGACTTGGCCTTTGGCTTCGAGCCAGCCATGTTGGCTGGGAAGACAATGGGATGTGCTTCCTGCCTTGGTGCGTCGGGTTCGGCCATAGCGGGCTTCTTCTTCTTCTGCTTTGCAGCCATCTTGGGGTCGATGCCAGAACGCCCAAGGGCCTTGCGCTTCTTAGCCTCATTGTAGGCTTGCACACAGTTGTCAGCCAGGCTCTTCATGCGCTCACGAGAACCTTGAGCTTCTTCACGCTTCTTGAGAAAGGCTTCTTTGAGCTCGTGCAGCATGATCTTGAAGTTCTTGACCTCTTGCACTTTGAGCTTGGCCATATGCTTCTTGAACTGAGCTTTCTCAAAGTTAATCTTCTGCTTCAGTTCAACGATGCGCTGGGCTATAGCTAACTCTGAAGCAATGGCGCCATGGAAGGCAACACTGAGGCCAATGGGAAGTTGCAAATCTTCAAAGCAGAGGTTGGGCATGTCAAACCACTCATCGATGAAGTCGTGGATGATTGCCACATCAAAGAGAGGCAAATTGTTGAAGATTTATGCTTCTTCTTTGCTCTTGATCGGTTGCTCAAGAGAGTCATCTGCAAGATCTTCATCGCTGGATAGATCAATGGTATCGTTGCGCAGAATAGCAGCAGCAGTCAGTTCTTGGCTGGTGTGTGGCAGAGGCATCTTGACTCTCGGGGGCTTAGAGATGCGTGACAGATCTTCAGACTGCACACTGTCTTCAGGAGGTGCAGTAGCCAGTGGCTTCGCCCGTGAGATTTTTGGTGCTGAGGCAGGCTTTGAAACTTTAGGTTGCTTTAGTTTCTTTGGCTTCGGCACTGCAGGTGCTTCATCAGATTCAGCGTCATCTGCAGGCTCATCCATAGCTGTCCCTTGAACCACGATATGAGTGATGAGACCTTGTAGGTTATAGAAGGGCCCAACAAGATTGGGTTCAGCTTCACGGGTGCCATCGGCACGGGGAGCAGAGGGACCAGGGTTGAAGTCTAGTCCCAATGACTTCTTGTTCTGCTTCGCCGAATTCTGGGCAAACTGGAAGTTGCGCTTGAACAGATTGTTGTCACGACACCATAGCAGTGATGATGGGTCAGCATCCGCAGGCTGTGGTCCACGGACCATGCAGGGATAGAAGCCTTGTTCAATGGCTTCATCTCTGGACCTGGGTTGAAGATTTCTGTATAGGATGTCTCCCCATGGTCGCTTGATGGCATTCTTCTCAGCATATTCCTTTGTCACAAACCTGTACTTGAACCATTGTTCTACCCAATATCTTCCAATCCATTGGATTCAGGTCTTGCGCTGATTGTTATCCTCTTCAGGATCTGTCTTGTAAAGCTCTGAGAGGTCATCAGGCAAATCTCTTGATGTTCCCCCACGATGCTGTCTGCCGCCCTTCCTTACTGATTTCTCTGCAGCCATGAACTTCAAACTGAATGGCTTCAGCATGTTCAAAGGCTTCAGAGGCTTTCGCTTGCTGGACAAACATGAACTGGCTTCGGGAGAATTTATATGATGCTGTAAGAATTCTGCAAATGAATGCAGACTATGAGAACCAAGGGATTCTCCCACGGACATGTACCTATGACAGCCTTAAGGTGCGAGGGAAGGGGAAGAGGTCATATGCATTCTCAGAAGATTTTGAAGATAAATCAGTTTAGAAGACATTGACCTCATCGTGCGAAGACATTCACTCATAGATAAGGAGTTGGTTCCAGATTTGTACGAATCCACAGATCAGTACAAGTGAGGAATCTAACTACTTTGTGAAGCATAAGTGAACATGCTAGGCATAATATGAGATGCAGTATGAAGTGGATCCAACTTGTGTGAACAGAAACTGCTTGTGGTAGAAAGTGACGAATCTATAGGATCAAAGGGGCCATAAAAAGGAAGTTTTATTTATCACACAAGGAACTGCTAGACGGAGTGGAAGAGGAGGCCGAGCAGTTTGATCGTCCGTGCCCTAACTTGCCGACGAAGGACACCGACGGTGACGGCGGAGAAGATGATGTCCACGGCCGGCGTGAAGACGGCGTCAGAGAGGTCGCGACAGCTAAGCGCTTCGTTGTCGGTGTCGTCGAGGGCTAGCGGTGGCGCTAGGGTTCGTGCGAGAGTGGAAGAAAGGATAATGACTGTGGTGAGGCGTGTATTTATAGGGACAGGGACGGCACAGTGTTATTACACAGGTGCCCCACATCTGAAGGACACATGGCCGTCATGCAACATATCGGAGGTTGTTCCATGTTCCCACGCACGCCTGGATTGTCGGGTGGTCGTTCCCACTTCTCCGGGTTTCAGGTGAAGGAATTAGCATTGAAAACGGACTTAATGTTTGTCTCTGTATCTTCTGCTGACAAGGACGCAGAGAAGATATTCGACAGTTTCAATAGAATGCATATGATTTGGAGAGATAGAGTTCGAGATAGAAAGCATAGAGAGGTTAGGGTCCGATCACATTCACTTAGTTCAAAAGATTCAACAAGAAGACATAGCAAATGTAACACCATGGGTAAAACACTTCAAACAAACGAATTTTGTGGTGGCGTTACCCACCGTATAGGAAGTATTAGACCCAGACACGGTGCACAATTATCATGGCGCTCCGAAGTCAAATTCAATATTAATGTATTCACACTTAGAATGTATGTCTTCATTGATTGAAGATATACTTTACTTCGTGTGTTGCACATCTAAGTCCTCAATATGCATAAGTGTTAGGATGTGTGCCTGATCACAGGACATTTGAGGATTCCAAGATATTTAGCTCACACCGTAACTTGCGAAATCTCTTCTCATCCAAGGCTTGGTGAAGATAACTGCCAATTGCTCTTCAGTGTTGACGTGTATGATATCAATATCTTCCTTCACAACATGATCTCTGAGAAAGTGATGACGAATTTCAATGTGCTTTGTCTTCAAGTGCTGAACTGGGTTGTTGGAAATCTTGATGGTGCTTTCGTTGTTGCAGTAGAGTGGCACTTGCTTCAGATGAATGCCATAGTCTTTGAGTGTTTGCTTCATCCACAGAAGCTGAGCGCAATAAGATCCAGCAGCAATGTATTCAGATTCAGCAGTGGAGAGAGATGCATAGTTCTGCTTCTTTGAAGACCAACATACAAGTGATCGTCCCAGAAAATGACATGTGCCTGATGTAGACTTGCGATCCACCTTGTCACCAGCATAATCAACATCCGAGAATCCAACCAGATCAAACTCTGAGCCCTTTGGATACCATAATCCTAGAGTTGGGGTGTAAGCCAAATATCGAAGAATTCGCTTCACAGCTAAGTGATGCGATTCCTTTGGTGCCGCTTGGAATCGAGCACACATGCAAACACTCAGCATAATATCTGGCCTAGATGCACATAGATAAAGTAAAGAACCAATCATGGAGCGGTATACCTTTTGATCGAACTCTTTACCATTGTCGTCGGGACCCAGATGATGTTTGGCTGGCATTGGCGTCGTGAAGCCTTTGCAGTCTTGCATACCAAACTTCTTCAGGCAATCTTTGAGATACTTCTCTTGGGATATAAAGATGCCGTTGCGTTGCTGACGTATTTGAAGACCAAGGAAGAATTTCAGTTCACCCATCATGGACATCTGATATTGCTCTTGCACCATATATCCAAACTCTTCACTGTATTTCTGATTGGTGCAGCCGAAGATAATGTCATCCACATATATTTGGCACACAAACAGTTCACCATCATATGTCTTCGTGAAGAGAGTAGGGTCGAGGGAACCAGATTTGAAGCCTTTGCTCTTTAGGAAGTCTTTGAGTGTGTCATACCAAGCCCGAGGAGCTTGTTTGAGGCCATACAGTGCCTTGTTGAGCTTGTACACCATGTCAGGATGTTTTGGATCTTCAAAGCGAGGCGGTTGTGCAACATACACTTCTTCTTCAATCTTGCCATTGAGAAAGGCACTCTTCACATCCATTTGATATAGAAGTATGTTATGATGATTTGCGTAGGCTAGCAGTATGCATATGGCTTCAAGTCTAGCCACAGGAGCAAATGTTTCATCGAAGTCAATCCCTTTAACTTGAGTGTATCCTTGAGCAATGAGACGAGCTTTGTTTCTGACAACTTGACCATGCTCATCTTGCTTGTTGCGATATATCCATTTGGTGCCTATTATATTGTGCTTCCGAGGATCAGGACGCTTAACCAGTTTCCATACATTGTTCAGCTCAAACTGTTGAAGCTCTTCTTGCATAGCTTGAATCCATTCAGGTTCCATGAAGGCTTCTTCAACTTTCTTGGGTTCAGTTATTGAGACGAATGTGAAGTGCCCACAGAAATTTGCTAGCTGTGTTGCCCTTGAACGAGTGAGTGGACCTGGTGCATTGATGCTATCAATTATTCTCTCAATCTGCACTTCATTTGCAACACGAGGACGTGCAGGACAAAGATTTTGCTCTTGCTGATCATTGTCATTGTTAGAGGGATTGTCTTCAGGTTGAGCATTGTCTTCAGGTTGATCAGGTGCGGAGATGATAAGTTCCTCTTCAGGTTGAGCTTAAGAAGGTATGATTTCTCCAGTTCCCATAAGTTTGATTGATTCACTGGATGGAACTTCATCTAGCACATTTGGCAGGTGCTCTCTTTGTGAGCCGTTAGTCTCATCGAACCGCACATCCGCTGTTTCAACCACTTTATAATAAAAGAGATTGAAGACTCTGTAGGAGTGTGAATCCTTTCCATATCCAAGCATAAAACCCTCATCTGCTTTTGGTGCAAATTTTGAAGTATGGTGTGGATCCTTGATCCAGCACCTGGCGCCAAATACTCTGAAGTAACTGACATTTGGCTTCTTGCCAGTAAGGAGCTCATAGGATGTATTATTCAGAATCTTGTGAAGATAAACACGGTTGATGATATGGCATGCAGTGTCAATGGCTTCAGGCTAGAATTTTCTTGGAGTCTTGTATTCATCAAGCATCGTCCGAGCCATCTCAATAATTGTTTTGTTCTTGCGTTCAACAACGCCATTCTGCTGTGGCGTGTACGGAGCTGAGAATTCATGAGTGATGCCTAAGGTATCAAGATATGTATCCAGGCTAGTGTTCTTGAATTCAGTGCCATTATCACTTCTGATGTGCTTTATCTTGGCACCATAGTTGTTCATTGCTCGATTGGCGAAGCGTCTGAAGACATCCTGCACTTCAGTCTTGTAAAGGATTATATGCACCCAAGTATATCTTGAATAATCATCAACAATGACAAAGCCATAGAGACAAGCAGTAGTAGTAAGAGTGGAGTAGTGAGTGGGACCGAAAAGATCCATGTGGAGCAGTTCGAAGGGTTGAGTTGTTGTCATGATTGTCTTCGAAGGATGCTTGGCCCTCGTCATCTTTCCTGCTTCACAGGCACCGCATAAGTGATCCGTCTTGAACTTGACGCCCTCGATGCCTATGACATGTTTCTTCCTTGCAAGGGTGTGGAGGTTCCTCATGCCAGCATGCCCTAGCCTTCGATGCCAGAGCTAGCATTCAGAAGCTTTTGCTAGAAGACATACTGCAAGTTGTGGTCCTGCTGAGAAATCTACCATGTACAAATCATCTTTCTGATACCCTTCAAACACTAGAGACTTGTCAGATTCCATTAGTACAAGGCAACGATATTTCCAAACATCACAATCCTGTTTAAATCGCAAAGCATTGAGACAGACATTAAGTTGAAACCAAGGGATTCAACAAGCATGACTTTATCCATGTGTTGATCCTTTGAGATTGCAACTCTACCTAGACCCAATACCTTGCTTTTACCAGTGTCAGCAAATGTGATGTGACTTTTGTCAGATGGACGTAAGGTTGAGTCCATGAGAAGGCTTCGCTTGCCAGTCATGTGATTTGTACACCCACTATCAATAATCCATTCTGAAGCAGCTGGTGTCGTACCCTACAGTGAAGTTAGGGGGATAGGCTTCACGAAGAGAATTGTGAAGCAAAAACATTTGACGAACCAATGGATTATTGAAGCTTAAATCGAGATTAGGACTGATAGGGCAAGTTGCAAGCGATTCAGGAACAAAGTACATAATAAGATCATTTGGGCATTTGATATTGCGCCCTACAAGATGTTTGAGGTCCCCAGCAATAGCATCAGACGATTCTGGTTTTCGTCTAGAGACCTTTCCCTGCAAAAGAGAGTTAAGCTCTCTTAGCCACCCATATCTTCAGGGGTGGCTTCGAAGCAATAAGTCTAAGTGCAACATCTGAGAACTTTGGCTTTGGAGCCCTAGCGAAAAGTCTTGCAGGAGGAGAATAGTACTCATAAGAATAAGCAGAATAGTTCTTGGTCTTATGAACATGGCGGTTTGATGGACTGCACTCATATTCATAGGCCTGAGTATGGCTTCCATGCAAAACATTTGCGTTAGTGTGACTCAGGTGAGTCCTCTTTCTGTATGAAGCCTTTGGACCGTATGAAGCCTGTGGTCTGGGGTTTGTCTTCTTCACCTGTGGTGTCATGATGACATTCACAGGAAGATTCTCCAAACACCTTTTCGGCACCCAGATCTTCTTCATAGGCGGTCCATTCCTGCAGTTAGTACCAATATACCTGGCAAACACTTCACCATTCTGATTCTTAAACAGTTTATAGTTTGCATCAAAGGATTCATCAATAACAATGGGGTTAGTACAAGTGAAGCCAGATAGAGTGGATGGATCTGCTGAAGGTTCCTTTGCAGCAACCCATGTGGTTTTGGGGTACTGCTCAGGTTTCCAGTAAGAGCCATCAACATTCATTTTCCTTTCGAACCCAATGCCCTCTTTTCTAGGGTTTCGGTTCAGGATCTGCCTTTTGAGGACATCACATAGTGTCTGATGCCCTTTGAGACTTTTGTACATCCCTGTTTCAAGCAGTGTCTTCAACCTAGCATTCTCATCAGCAATAGCAGTGGTATCCTCAGCAGAGGGGTTAGTTACCACATCAACAATTGAAGATATTGCAACACTAGCAGCAGTAGAACATTCAACAACAGAAGTAGCGTTATCACGCTCAATGCATTTAAGACATGGTGGTTCAAATCCTTCCTGAGCTGAACTGATCTGTTCGGCGCGAAGTGACTCGTTTTCCTTTTGAAGATCTTCATGAGCCGCTCTCAATTTCTCAAGATCTTGCTTCCTTTGAAGATAATCATAGGAAAGCCTTTCATGAGTTGTTGAGAGCGTTTCATGACGACTTTCAAGTTTATCATACTTAACGTGAAGATTTTTTATGTCTTCAATTAAGGACTAAGATCGAGTCATTTCAGCGTTTAACAGATCATCGCTTTTGTCTAACAGTTTTTGAATGTGTTCCATAGCTTTCTGTTGTTCAGTTGCAATTTTAGCCAGTGTTTTGTAGCTGGGTTTGGAACCACAATCAGAGTCATCGTCACTAGATGTTTGATAGTGAGTAGTGTGTGTGTTTACCTTGGCACCGCGTGCCATGAAGCAGTAGGAAGGAGCGGAGTAGTCCTTGTCATTTGCATCGATATCGGTGATGAAGTCATTGTCTTCAGTGTTGAAGATGGACTTGGCAACGTATGCTGTAGCCAGACTCACAACACTAGAATCGGACTCCTCCTTAGACTCCACCTCCGCCTCCTCAGAAGCGGACTCATCCTCAGAGTCCATTTCCTTGCCAACAAACGCACGTGCCTTGCCAGATAAGCTCTTCTTGTGTGATGAAGACTTGTGACGCCCGGATAATTAGGCTATAGTAACCCCACATTAATGATGCCATGTCACCTCAATTATAGTTGCTAATCTCGAGATAGTTCGAAACCCATTCAAATTCAAATTCAAAATAAAGCAAACAATAAAAGTTTTCAAATGTTAAAACTAAAATGTTCTGAGTGATCCAAATAATGCATAGGTAATTATAATGGAGAAACCACACTTTAATAAAATGTTTAAATATTCAAATGATAATAAAGCAATAGTAAAAACTATTATTTAAATACCTTTAAATAATAAATAATTACAAAACTATTTTATTTAGTTACCCAAATTGATGTGGCAGTAGTAAATATAGTAATACTAATTTAGGAACCATTTGTGTATTTTAGAAAACTATAACCGTTTTAGAAATAAAAGAAAACGGAATAGAAAAAGGAAAATAGACAAAGTAGGACTATTTGTTTTGGGCCCTAGTGCATTAGTGGATTAGGCCCAGCCCAACTTCCCCTCATCCCCTTTCTCTGTTCATCAGACAATCAGAGGACGTGGAGGCCATCCATGGCGCCCCGGCCAGGTGCCGGCCATCCCCCGGTCTCCTTGGAGTATAAGGGCGACACCCCGGACACCCTGGACAACCCTAGCTCAATCCTCCCCTTCCCCACACTTGATCCCCTCGATCCCGAGCTTGTTCGTCACCGCGCCTTCATCGATCCCGCGGCCACCGACTCCCCATCGCTACCTTGCCATGTCCATGAGGTTCTCCGTCGTCTACTTCATCGTCTGCACCACCAGATTGAGGCTTGGGAGCATCATCGACGACGCATGTCTCTTCTTCTTCCGCCACGGCCGTCGGACGACGCCGTCGATCTCCACCACCGGCGCCTCCCCGACCTTCCCCGAGCTCACCTGCGTTCTCCCCGGTGAGCCCTCCTCCGGATCCCCCTTCCTCCGCCTCGATTCGGTCACCGTTTGCCTTCCCCGAGCACATCCTAGCCCGCGTCGCGTGTACGCGTACGCGTACTGGTGTAAGCGCGTGCGTGAGCTGCTGCTGCTTAACCACCGTCTCCTGCGGCGGCGTACTGCTGCTGAAGCGCGCCTGCCCTGGCCTCGCCTCTGCCTGCCGCTGCTCGCCGGCCATCGGCCGCGGCCATGTAGCGCGCCCCTGCTGCTCCTTGCGATGCGTTGCTGCTCATACCGCTACTCTGCTCTGCTTGCTACTGCTGTCGCTGCACTGCTGCTCCGTTTGCTGCTGCTCACGGCCGCTGCTACTGCTTTCCTTGTGCTGCTGCCGCTGTTGGCCATGGCCGCCGTGGCTTGTGCCTCGTGCGTGCTAGCCATGGCAAGCACAGCCAAGGCCCGTGTGTGCCGCTGCCAATGGCCGACCCAATTAGTAGGTCTAATTAGTTTAGGCTAAATTAGGTGTTAATTAGTCTAAGGCTATTAGAAGTGGACCCAGGCTAATTAATCTAATTAACTAGAATAGTTTAGTTGTTGTCTATGATGTGTGGCTCCCATCTCTAATTAAGCTAGATTAATTAATCTGTTAAACTAAGACAATGACAATTGGGCACCATTGTCACTATTCATCAGTGGACCAGTCAAACTTGACTGGGTCAACTGAGCCCTCCAGCCCCACATGTCATGCACACGCACACATTCCTGGGTACACTCCTCTGTACCCATAGCCATTTTTTTATTTGGATTAAATTTAATTCCAGGACTTCAGAAATGTTTAAAACTTCATAAATAAAATCATATAAAATAAACCATAAGTCGGATGAAAATACTTTGTACAGGAAAGTTGCTCAGAACGACGAGACGATTTCGGATACGCAACCCGTTCGTCCGCCACACCCCCCTAACCTATCAAACTCGCAACTTTCCCCCCCTCCGGCTCCTCTGCCCGAAAACACGGAACCCCGGGAATACTTCCCGGATGCTTCCCCCCTTCACCGGTATCACCTCCTACCGCGTAGAACACGTCTAGCTCTGCCTGTTATCCTGTTATGCACTTGCTTACTATGTATTTACTGTTTCTCCCCCCTCTTCTCTTCGGTAGACCCCGTGACGAGGCTGACGCCCCAGTTCGACTACGGAGTTGACGACCCCTCTCTCTTGCCAGAGCAACCAGGCAAGCCCCCCCCCCTTGATCACCAGATATCGCCTATTCTCCTCTATACTGCTTGCATTAGAGTAGTGTAGCATGTTACTGCTTTCGTTAATCCTATTCTGATGCATAGCCTGACATTGTCGCTACATCTGTTGATACCTTACCTGCAATCCTAAATGCTTAGTATAGGATGCTAGTTTATCATCATTGGCCCTACATTCTTGTCAGTCTGCCATGCTATACTACTGGGCTGTGATCACTTCGGGAGGTGATCACGGGCATATACTATATACTTTACACTGTTACATTACCTGTGATACTGTTCGGAGTTGGGGGCTGAAGGGGCAGGTGGCTCCATCCCGGTAGAGGTGGGCCTGGGTTCCCGACGGTCCCCGACGGTTACTTTGTGGCGGAGCGACAGGGCAGGTTGAGACCACCTAGGAGACAGGTGGGCCTGGCCCTGTTCGGCGTTCGCGGATACTTAACACGCTTAACGAGATCTTGGTATTTGATCTGAGTCGGCTACGAGCCTATACGCACTAACCATCTACGTGGGAGTAGTTATGGGTATCCCGACGTCGTGGTATCAGCCGAAGCACTTCAGACGTCAGCGACGGAGCGGCGTGCGCCGGATTGGAACGTAAGCCTGCTCTTGTATTAAGGGGGCTAGTTCTGCTTCCGGCCGCCCTCGCAACATGCAGGTGTGCTATGGGCGATGGGCCCAGACCCCTGTGCGCTTAGGTTTAGACCGGCGTGCTGGCCTCTCTGTTTTGCCTAGGTGGGGCTGCGACGTGTTGATCTTCCGAGGCCGGGCATGACCCAGGAAAGTGTGTCCGGCCAAATGGGATCGAGCGTGTTGGGTTATGTGGTGCACCCCTGCAGGGAAGTTAATCTATTCGAATAGCCGTGATCTTCGGTAACAGGACGACTTGGAGTTGTACCTTGACCTTATGACAACTAGAACCGGATACTTAATAAAACACACCCTTCCAAGTTCCACAGACAACCCGGTGATCGCTTTTCCGCAGGGCGACGAGGAGAGGATCGCCGGGTAGGATTATGCTATGCGATGCTACTGGAGATGCTGCTTGGAGATGCTACTTGGAGATGCTACTTGGAGGACTACAATTTACTCTCTTCTATATGCTGCAAGACGGGGGCTACCAGAAGCGTAGTCTTCGACAGGATTAGCTATCCCCCTCTTATTCTGGCATTCTGCAGTTCAGTCCACCGATATGGCCTCCTTACACATATACCCATGCATATGTAGTGTAGCTCCTTGCTTGCGAGTACTTTGGATGAGTACTCACGGTTGCTTTTCTCCCTCTTTTCCCCTTTCCCTTCTACCTGGTTGTGGCAACCAGATGCTGGAGCCCTGGAGCCAGACGCCACCGTCGGCGACGACGCCTACTACACCGGAGGTGCCTACTACTACTTGCAGCCCGCTGACGACGTCCAGGAGTAGTTAGGAGGATCCTAGGCAGGAGGCCTGCGCCTCTTTCGATCTGTATCCCAGTTTGTGCTAGCCTTCTTAAGGCAAACTTGTTTAACTTATGTCTGTACTCAGATATTGTTGCTTCCGCTGACTCGTCTATGATCGAGCACTTGTATTCGAGCCCTCGAGGCCCCTGGCTTGTATTATGATGCTGGTATGACTTATTTTATTTGTAGAGTTGTGTTGTGATATCTTCCCGTGAGTCCCTGATCTTGATCGTACACATTTGCGTGCATGATTAGTGTACGATTGAATCGGGGGCGTCACAAGACTTGGAAGAAGATTTTGAGTATTTCTTCTTCTTCTTGTCGTCAAAGTCATACTCCTTGCTCTTCTTCTTCTTCTTCTTCTTCTTCTTCTTCTTCTTCTTCTTCTTCTTCTTCTTCTTCTTCTTCTTCTTCTTCTTCTTCTTCTTCTTCTTCTTCTTCTTGTTCTCATTGTCCCACTGTGGACACTCAGAGATGTAGTGGCCAGGTTTCTTGTACTTGTGACATGTTCTCTTCTTATAGTCATGAGCAGAAGCTTCATCATTCCTTGAGCTTGATCGTGAAGACTTTCTGAGGCTTTTCTTCTTGGTGAATTTTTGGAACTTCTTCACAAGCATAGCAAGCTCCCTTCCAATGTCTTCAGGATCATCAGAACTGCTGTTAGATTCTTCTTCAGATGAGGAGACAGCCTTTGCCTTCAAGGCACAAGTTCGCCCATAGTTGGGACCGTAGATGTCTCTTTTCTCAAAAAGCTGAAACTCGTGTGTGTTGAGCCTCTCAAGTATGTCAGACGGATCGAGTGTCTTGAAATCAGGACATTCTTGAATCATCAGGGCTAGGGTGTCAAACGAACTGTCAAGCGATCTCAGTAGTGTCTTGACGACTTCATGCTTGGTGATCTCAGTAGCGCCGAGGGCTTGAAGCTCATTGGTGATGTTAGTGAGTCGATCAAACGTGAGCTGGACATTCTCATTGTCATTTCTCTTGAAGCGGTTGAAGAGGTTGCAAAGGACACTGATTCTCTAATCTCTCTGGGTTGAGACGCCTTCGTTGACCTTGGATAGCCAGTCCCAGACTAGCTTAGATGTTTCCAAAGCACTCACGCGGCCATACTATCCTTTGGTCAGATGACCACAGATGATATTCTTGGTAGTAGAGTCCAGTTGAACGAACTTCTTGACATCATCGGCAGTGACACCTTCTCCAGCCTTGGGAATGCCGTTCTTGACGACATACCATAGGTCGACAACAATGGCTTCAAGATGCATGCGCATCTTATTCTTCCAGTAGGGATATTCAGTTCCATCGAAGACGGGGCACGCAACGGAGACTTTAATTATCCCTGCAGTCGACATAGCTAAAACTCTAGGTGGTTAAACCGAATCACACAAAACAAGGGAGTATCTTGCTCTGATACCAATTGGAAGTGCTAGTGATCGACTAGAGGGGGGGTGAATAGGCGATTTTTATGAAGGTCTTCAAAACATGTAAGTTTCAAAGACAAACGATAGAAATAAACCTATTACCATGTAGCGGAAGGTAGACTACACTAGGCAAACCATAGTCATGTATTCAATGAAGTGAAAGCACAATAACTAATGGCAGCTAGGCAGTAAGGATCAGGTAGGAAGATATTGTGAAGCCAATCAGAACAAGCAGTCACTCAGTGAAGACAGAAGATAATGCAATCATACAATAACTTCACTAGGACCAACAGTAAGTAAAGGGAAGGGAAGGATGAAACCAGTGACTCGTTGAAGACAATGATTTGTTGGACCAGTTCTAGTTGCTGTGACAACTGTACGTCTGGTTAGGGAGGCTAAGATTCAACTTAGAAGACCTCGTCTTCACCTTATTCCCCTTGAGCTAAGGACACCCAGTCCTCGCCCAATCACTCTGGTAAGTCTTCAAGGTAGACTTCCAAACCTTCACAGACTTCGTTCACCGGCAATCCACAATGACTCTTGGATGCTCAGAACGCGACGCCTAACCGGCTGGAGGATTCACAGTCCTCAAGTGTAATAAGTCTTCAGATCACACAGACAAGAAGACTTAAGTGATGCCTAACACTCTTTGGCTCTGGGTGGTTAGGGCTTTATCCTCTTAAGGAATTCTCTCTCAAAAGGCTTCGAGGTGGGTTGCTCTCAAACGACAAAAGCCGTACTTTAACTCTGAGCAGCCAACCATTTATGGTTGTAGGGGGTGGGCTATTTATAGCCACTAGATAACCCGACCTGATTTGTCCGAAATGACCCTGGGTCACTAAGGAACTGACACGTGTTCCAACGGTCAGATTTCAAACACACACGGCAACTTTCCTTGGGCTACAAGCAAAGCTGACTTGTCCAACTCTGAACAAGATTCGCTCTCATAGTCTTCACTCGAAGACATAGGATTTTGGTTAAGCATCACTTCAGTCATTCTGACTGGTTCTCTTGGACCCCACTTAACAGTATGGTGGTTCCTATGACTCAACAAAGAAGAAAAAGAACTACGGAAGATCTAAGTCTTCGCGCTCCATAGTCTTCATGTGATGTCTTCTCTTGTCATAGTCTTCAATGTGAATGTCTTCACAAACCACCTTTGACTTCAATGTCTTCATACATTTTTAGGGGTCATCTCTGGTAGGAAAACCGAATTAATGAGGGACTTCTACCTGTGTTATCCTGCAATTCTCACAAACACATTAGTCCCTCAACTAGGTTTGTCGTCAATACTCCAAAACCAACTAGGGGTGGCACTAGATGCACTTACACAAACGGGGTCCAATTGACCTGAAACTTCACGGAACTTATTTTTGGAACGGAAGCAATCCAGAAGACTTGGAGTGTACGTAAGGGAAGCAACTAGGAAGGCATGAGGCAGGGGGCGCGCCCACCCCCCTGGGCGCGCCCTCCACCCTCGTGGGCCCCTCGTGGCTCTCCTGACGTACTTCTTCCTCCTATATATACCAATATACCCTAAAACCATCCGAGAGCAGCATAGATCGGGAGTTTCGCCGCTAGAAGCCTTCGTAGCCACCGAAAACCAATCTAGACCCGTTCCGGCACCCTGCCGGAGGGGGGAATCCCTCTCTGGTGGCCATCTTCATCATCCCGGCGCTCTCCATGACGAGGAGGGAGTAGTTCACCCTTGGGGCTGAGGGTATGTACCAGTAGCTATGTGTTTGATCTCTCTCTCTCTATCTCTCTCTTGTGTTCTTGAGGTGGTACGATCTTGATGTATCGCAAGCTTTGCTATTATAGTTGGATCTTATGATATTTCTCCCCCTCTACTCTCTTGTAACGGATTGAGTTTTCCCTTTGAAGTTATCTTATCGGATTGAGTCTTTAAGGATTTGGGAACACTTGATGTATGTCTTGCGAGGGATAACCGTGGTGACAATGGGTTATTCTATTGATCCACTTGATGTATGTTTTGGTGATCAACTTGCGGGTTCCTTCCATGAACCTATGCATAGGGGTTGGCACACGTTTTCGTCTTGACTCTCTGGTAGAAACTTTGGGGAACTCTTTGAGGTTCTATGTGTTGGTTGAATAGATGAATCTGAGATTGTGTGATGCATATCATATAATCATACCCATGGATACTTGAGGTAACATTGGAGTATCTAGGTGACATTAGGGTTTTGGTTGATTTGTGTCTTGAGGTGTTATTCTAGTATGAAGTCTAGGGCTGTTTGTGACACTTATAGGAATAGCCCAACGGATTGACTGGAAAGAATAACTTTAAGGTGGTTTCCTACCCTACCATAATCTCTTCGTTTGTTCACCGCTATTAGTGACTTTGGAGTGACTCTTTGTTGCATGTTGAGGGATAGTTATGTGATCCAATTATGTTATTATTGTTGAGAGAACTTGCACTAGTGAAAGTATGAACCCTAGGCCTTGTTTCAACGCATTGCAATACCATTTGTGCTCACTTTTATCATTAGTTACCTTGCTGTTTTTATATTTTCAGATTACAAAAACCTTTATCTAGTATCCATATACCACTTGTATCACCATCTCTTCGCCGAACTAGTGCACCTATACAATTTACCATTGTATTGGGTGTGTTGGCGACACAAGAGACTCTTTGTTATTTGGTTGCAGGGTTGCTTGAGAGAGACCATCTTCATCCTACGCCTCCTACGGAGTGATAAACCTTAGGTCATCCACTTGAGGGAAATTTTCTACTGTCCTACAAACCTCTGCACTTGGAGGCCCAACAACGTCTACAAGAAGAATCTTGTGTAGTAGACATCAGGTGACGCAGCACGTAGAATAGCCTCTGGACGAAATTTATGAAGTGGCATCTTGTATATTTCGTCCAAGGCTTCATGCACTCCTTATGGTGGCTTCAAAGTCCTGAAATCATCACTTGTAACTTCATTCTTGATCCCCTTGCGCATGCCATCATCTCCATGATTGGTTTTGAACCAGTGTTCATCCCTCTTATCCATGCCAGGCCCTTGATTTGTAAGCAAAACAAATGTATCCAATTTAGGCAGCATCATATTCTCATGAACATTAGAATCATTACCAAGAAATAAAAGTACCTGATAATTAATTGGCGTGCGTGAGCTCTAGTAATTGGTCCAGTATGTATAGCAGCAGGGGTTGTGGGTGTAACAATGGTATTGATGTCTTCATCATCCTCCCCTTCTTGAAATGAAGTCGTCCTCGACGGAAGCTCATCTTCCTCACCCAAATAAGGCTTCAAATCTGCAATGTTAAAAGTGGGATTAACCCCAAAACCTGCAGGCAGCTCAAGTTTATATGCATTATCATTTATTTTCTCTAACACCTTAAAAGGACCATCAGCATGGGGCATTAGCTTTGATTTGCGCAAATTAGGAAATCTATCCTTACGAAAATGTAACCAAACAAGATCTCTAGGTGCAAACACAACATGTTTTCTACCCTTATCTCCAGCAAGTTTATGTTTAGCATTCATACGCTCAATGTTTTCCTTAGTTAACTCATGCATTTTTAAAATCAATTCAGCATGTTCTTTAGCATCAAAATTAACCTTCTCCAAAGATGGAAGAGGCAACAAATCAATAGGTGCATGAGGTAGGAAACCATCCACAATTTCAAAAGGGCACATCTTAGTAGTAGAATGCAATGAACTATTATAAGAAAATTCAATATGAGGCAAGCATTCTTCCCACACTTTCTTATTCTTCTTCAAAACAGCCCTAAGCATAGTAGACAATGTTCTATTGACTACTTCAGTTTGTCCATCAGTTTGGGGGTGACAAGTAGTACTAAAAAGCAGTTTAGTCCCCAACTTAGCCCATAAACATCTCAAAAAGTGGATAAGAAATTTAGTATCACGATATGAAACAATAGTATTTGGCACACCATGCAAGCGAATAATTTCATGAAAGAACAAATCAGCAACATTAACAACATCATCGCTTTTATGACATGGTATAAAGTGTGCCATTTTTGAGAATATATCCACAACAACAAATATGCTATCCATCCCCTTCTTTGTTCGAGGTAAACCTAAAACAAAGTCCATAGATATATCCTCCCAAGGAACACTAGGTACACGCAAAGGCATATATAAACCATGAGGATTGAGTCGTGACTTAGCTTTTTGACATGTAGTGCAGCGAGCAACAAAAAGCTCAACATCACGTCTCATCTTTGGCCAAAAAAATGTGTAGCAAGTATATCCTCTGTCTTCTTGACGCCAAAGTGTCCCATTAATCCTCCTCCATGCGCCTCCTGCAATAACAAAAGACGAATGGAGCTAGTTGGAATGCATAGCTTGTTAGCACGAAACACAAATCCATCGTTAATAACGAACTTGTTCCAAGTTCTCCCTTCCTTACAATTCTGCAATACATCTTTAAATTCAGCATCATGCACATATTGATCTTTGATGGTCTCCAAACCAAATATTTTAAAGTCAAGTTGTGAAAGCATAGTATAACGACAAGACAATGCATCAACAATAACATTTTCTTTACCCTTCTTGTGTTTAATGACATAAGGGAAAGTCTCAATGAATTCAACCCATTTAGCATGTCTACGGTTCAGTTTTGCTTGACTTTTAATGTGTTTCAAAGATTCATGATCAGAATGTATAACAAATTCTTTGGGCCATAAATAATGTTGCCATGTTTCTAAGGTCTGAACAAGAGCATATAATTCTTTATCATAAGTAGAATAGTTCAGACTAGTCCCACTCAATTTTTCAGAAAAGTATGCAATAGGTTTGCCATCTTGTAATAACACACCTCCTAATCCAATTCCACTAGCATCACATTCAAGCTCAAAAGTCTTACTAAAATCAGGAAGTTGTAGTAAAGGAGCATGTGTCAACTTATCTTTCAATACCGTGAAGGCTTCTTCCTGTGCGGTACCCCAAACAAAAGGCA
Organism: Triticum aestivum; assembly: GCF_018294505.1. Taxonomy (NCBI): domain Eukaryota; kingdom Viridiplantae; phylum Streptophyta; class Magnoliopsida; order Poales; family Poaceae; genus Triticum; species Triticum aestivum. The sequence goes on along the minus strand of NC_057797.1, from coordinate 234,027,786 downwards.
CATCCTTCTTTGTAAGCTCGTTGAGAGGTGCAGCAATGGTGCTGAAATCTCTCACAAAACGCCTATAGAAACCAGCGAGGCCAAGGAAACTCCTCACTTGTGTGACCGTTTTTGGCTGCGGCCAACTCTCAATAGCTTCAATCTTGGCTTTATCAACTTCAATTCCCTGTGGAGTAACAAGATAGCCAAGAAAAGATACTCGGTCGGTGCAAAAGGTGCACTTTCCAAGGTTACCAAACAAACGTGCATCACGTAGAGCAATAAAAACAACATGTAAATGTTCCAAATGTTCCTCCAAAGATTTGCTATAAATCAATATGTCATCAAAGTAAAGTACCACAAATCGTCCAATGAAGGCACATAAAACTTCGTTCATTAATATCATGGAAGTACTAGGTGCATTAGTTAACCCAAAAGGCATGACTAACCACTCATATAATCCAAACTTAGTTTTAAATGTTGTTTCCCATTCATCTCCCAATTTCATACGAATTTGATGGTATCCACTATGCAAATCAATGTTGGAGAATATTGTAGAGCCACTCAATTCATCAAGCATATCATCGAGCCTAGGAATAGGATGACAATAGCGAATAGTAATATTATTAATGCCTCTACAATCAACGCACATACGCGACGTACCATCCTTTTTCGGCACTAAAATGATAGGAACATCACAAGGACTAAGGGACTCACGTATATAACCTTTGTCGAGCAGTTCTTGTACTTGACGCATAATCTCCTTCGTCTCCTCTGGATTGGTACGTTATGGTGCACGGTTGGGTAATGATGCACCAGGAATTAAGTCAATTTGATGCTCAATTCCTCGAATAGGTGGTATTCCCGGTGGCACGTCTTGTGGAAAGACGTAAGCGAACTCCTGCAAAATGTTAGTGACAGCAGGAGCAAAGAGGAAGGCGCGTCCTCGAATGAAAATAATGCCTCTTTGCACACAAAAGCATAGCAAACAGAGTTGCTAAAATCTAGATCATCAATATTAGATTTGGTGGCAAGTAAACATGCACTTTTCAATTTAATTTCAGAAGCAACGCTAGATGGTTTATTATTAGGCTTCATTTGTTGCTCAAATTCTTTTGCCACAATCTGATTTTCACTCTTACTTTTCTCCTGTTTTGCTTTATTAGCTCTATTAATATCATCTTTCAAAATGGAATCAGGAGTCACAGGAAGCAAAGTAATATTTTTATCCTTATAAACAGGAGTATACTGATTGTTTCTACCATGGTGTACAGATTTTTTATCAAATTGCCATGGTCTACCAAGTAATAAGGAACATGCTTGCATAGGTACCACATCACAATCAACATAATCATCATATGTAGAGATACTAAAATGCACACGAACAGTACGTGTTACCTTAACCTTACCGCTGTTGTTGAACCATTGGATGTAGTAAGGATGTGGATGCGGTCTTGTGGTGAGAGATAGCTTCTCCACCATCTCCATGCTAGCCAAGTTATTGCATCTCCCTCCATCTATGATGACGCGAACAGAACGTTCCTTCACAACTCCCATTGTATGGAACAAATTATGCCTCTGATTTTTCTCAGCTTGTGTAACCTGCACACTCAAAACACGTTGAGCAACTAAACATTCATACCTGTCAGCATCTTCAGCAGCCATGTATTGCGTCTCATGATCAGAATCATCTCCACCGTGTTCTTCATGTGTAATAAGAGCCAAAGTCTCCTCATCATAGTCACTAGCGGACTCATACCCACCATCCTCAGTAACAATCATCACACGCTGAGATTTGCATTCTCTTGCAAAATGTCCTCTTCCCTTACAAAGACAACAAATAATATCACTTGTGTGCCCTGTTGATGCCATGGAAGAAGAAGAGCTCTGCGCAGGCCCGACAGGTGTACTCTTGGCAGATAGTGGTGCTTGTGCCTGCTTTCTTGTATCACGGCTGGAGGTGGCACCTAATGGAGGTGCTGGTTGATGTCTACTACACAACCTTCTTCTTGTAGACGTTGTTGGGCCTCCAAGTGCAGAGGTTTATAGGACAGTAGAAAATTTCCCTCAAGTGGATGACCTAAGGTTTATCAATCCATGGGAGGCATAGGATGAAGATGGTCTCTCTCAAACAACCCTGCGACCAAATAACAAAGAGTCTCTTGTGTCCCTGATATGTCTCCAACGTATCTATAATTTTTGATTGCTCCATGCTATGTTATCTACTGTTTTGGGCAATATTGGGCTTTATTATCCACTTTTATATTATTTTTGGGACTAACCTCTTAACCGGAAGCCCAGCCCAGAATTGTTTTTTTTGCCTATTTCAGTGTTTCGAAGAAAAGGAATATCAAACGGAGTCGAAACGGAACGAAATCAACTGGAGAAGTTATTTTTGGAAGGAAAGCTACCGGATGGACTTGGAACCCACGTTAGGAGACAAGGAGGTGCTCATGAGGGTGGGCCCCCCTATGGCGTGCCCTCTGCCTCGTGGGCCCCCGAAGCTCCACCGATGTACTTCCAGCACCCATATATACTCACGTACCCTAAAACTTCTAGAACAAACATTAGATCGGGAGTTCCGCTGCCAGAAGCCTCCGTAACCACCGATAACCAATCTAGACCCGTTCCGGCACCCTGCTGGAAGGGGCAATCCCTCTCCGGTGGCCATCTTCCTCATCCCGGTGCTCTCCATGACGAGGAGGGAGTAGTTCTCCCTCGGGACTGAGGGTATGTACCAGTAGCTATGTGTTTGATCTCTCTCTATCTCTCGTGTTCATGATTTGGCACGATCTTGATGTATCGCGAGCTTTGCTATTATAGTTGGATCTTATGTTTCTCCTCCCCCTCTACTCTCTTGTAATGGATTGAGTTTTCCCTTTGAGGTTATCTTATCGGATTGAGTCTTTAAAGATTTGAGAACACTTGATGTATGTCTTGCCGTGCGTATCTGTGATGACAATGGGATACCATGTGATTCACTTGATGTATGTTTTGGTGATCAACTTGCGGGTTCCGCCCATGAACCTATGCATAGGGGTTGGCACACATTTTCGTCATGATTCTCTGGTAGAAAGTTTGGGGCACTCTTTGAGGTCCTTTGTGTTGGTTGAATAGATGAATCTAAGATTGTGATGCATATTGTATAATCATACCCACGGATACATGAGGTGACATTGGAGTATCTAGGTGACATTAGGGTTTTGGTTGATTTGTGTCTTAAGGTGTTATTCTAGTACGAACTCTAGGGCTGTTTGTGACACTTATAGGAGTAGCCCAACGGATTGATTGGAAAGAATAACTTTGAGGTGGTTTCGTACCCTACCATAATCTCTTTGTTCGTTCTCCGCTATTAGTGACTTTGGAGTGACTCTTTGTTGCATGTTGAGGGATAGTTATATGATCCAATTATGTTATTATTGTTGAGGGAACTTGCACTAGCGAAAGTATGAACCCTAGGCCTTGTTTCAACACATTGCAATACCATTTATGATCACTTTTATCATTAGTTACCTTGCCGTTTTTATATTTTCAGATTACAAAAACCATTATCTATCATCCATATTGCACTTGTATCAACATCGCTTCGCCGAACTAGTGCACCTATACAATTTACCATTGTATTGGGTGTGTTGGGGACACAAGAGACTCTTTGTTATTTGGTTGCAGGGTTGCTTGAGAGAGACCATCTTCATCCTACGCCTCCTACGGATTAATAAACCTTAGGTCATCCACTTGAGGGAAATTTGCTACTGTCTTACAAACCTCTAAACTTGGAGGCCCAACAACGTCTACAAGAAGAAGGTTGTGTAGTAGACATCAAGCTCTTTTCTGGCGCCATTGCTGGGGAGGTGAGTGCTTGAAGGTATATCTTTAGATCTTGCAATCGAGTCTTTTAGTTTCTTGTTTTATCACTAGTTTAGTTTATAAAAGAAAACTATAAAAAATGGAATTGAGTTTGTCTCATACGCTTCACCTTTTTAATATCTTTCGTGAGTATGATGGAAAGGATAATTGTTCTCAAGTGCTAGAAGAAGAAATCTATAAAATGTTTGGCACTAAATATTTGAATGATGGGCATGATTGCAATGTTGTTAGTACGAATTCTTTGAATATCCATGATACTAATGATGATTGCACTAGTTATGATGAAAATGTCTCCTATAAACATGTCAATTTTTGTGGAGTGCATTGGGTTTGTAAGTACACACCAAATAGGGAAGATGGATATTGCAAGAGGCATAAGTACTTAGAAACTAAATTGTTGCAAGAAGAGCTAGATGAATGTGCTGAAAATTTAAATTATCTTGGCCATACTTGTGAGCTTTGTAATGAACATGATCATTTCAATACCCAATGCAAATTGTTTCATGATCGTATCATGTCCAAAAATTGTGATGACTTGATTTCCCTTGCACATCATAATGAACTTAGTTTGCTTATGGGTTACGAAGAAATGAAACGTATAACTAATTATCTTCCAGAATTTGCCCGTTATAAACTTCTTGGATTTGGTCTAGAGGAAATTTATATGTATTGTGCGGTGAATTGTATTGAAAATCCTTATATTGCCAAATACATAAAGAAAAGAAAACAAATAGAGGATGAAAAGAATACTAATGAAAGGAAGAGACTTCCCAATATCCTCCTATTATTTCTTATGATAAGTCAGGTAACGAGGAGGAGCCTCCTATTACACCAATCTCATTAATAAGGAGCTCCAAAAAGAGGATTGAACCCACACATGATGTGGTGAAGAAGAAGAAAAGAAAAAGGAAGAGAGGTAAAAAGATATCTGTCCCAAATAGTGCTGCTCCTATTACTATTGTGCCTCATGAAAATATAATTGTTGAAGATAATGATACTTCTTATGATCTTGAAAATCTTTTTGGCACTTGCTTGGAAGAATATGATAACTGCTATACTATTGGTGCTATCCATACTATTAATGATGAGAGTGATTATGCTTATGATATGAAAAGGCCCAAGCTTGGGGATGCTATGTTTGATGAAGATGATGTTTTTGAGAATGTATTTGCTGCAATTAATGTTTGTCCCAAGCTTGGGGAAGCTATGATTAATGAAGATGATATTTTTAGTCTCCCAAGTTTTGATATGCAAGTTTATAATGATGATAGCATGCCTCCTACTTATGATGATTATTGTGATGATACTCATGCTATAAAAAGTAGTGATTATATTTATAAAACTTGTCATGATTATGATTACCCCTTATCTGAACATTACTCTTCTAATGTCGAAACAATTTATAGTATTCGAGTTTCCTATGATACTCCCACTATTCCGAATGAGAAGAATTTTGTTTATGTGGAGAGTAATAAATTTTCAATGCTTGTAGATCATGAAAATAATGCTTTAGGTACTGGTTATATTGTTGAATTCATTCATTATGCTACTGAAAATTATTATGAGGGAGGAATTTATGCTTCTAGGAATTGCAATAATATTAAGTTTCCTCTCTATGTGCTTAAAGTTTTGAAGTTATGCTTGTTTTACCTTCCTATGCAAGTTGATTCTTGTTACCACAAGTTGTTTGCTCACAAAATCCCTATGCATAGGAATTATGTTAGACTTAAATGTGCTAGTCATATTCTTCATGATGCTCTCTTTATGTTTCAATTCTTATCTTTTATGTGAGCATCGTTGAAATCATCATGCCTAGCTAGGGGCGTTAAACGATAGCGCTTGTTGGGAGGCAACCCAACTTTATTTTTGTTCCTTGCTTTTTTTTTCCTGTTTGGTAATAAATAATTCATCTAGTCTATGTTTAGATGTGGTTTTATGCTTTTAATTAGTGTTTGTGCCAAGTAGAACCTTTGGGAAGACTTGGGGAAAGTCTTGTTGATCATGCTGTAAAAAACAGAAAATTTAGCGCTCACGAGAATTGCTTCCATTTTTATTTGGAAAGTGATATTTAGTTAATTATTTTTGCAGATGATTAATAGATAAATTACTCACGTCCAGATATTTATTTGAGAATTTTATGAGTTCCATAAGTATAAGTTTGATCCAGATTACTACAGACTATTCTGTTTTTGACAGATTCTGTTTTGTATGTGTTGTTTACTTATTTTGATGAATCTATGGCTAGTGAAATAGTTTATAAACCATAGAGAAGTTGTAATACAGTAGGTTTAACACCAATATAAATAAATAATGAGTTCATTACAGTACCTAGAAGTGGTGTTTTATTTTCTTATAATAATGGAGCTTACGAGTTTTCTGTTAAGTTTTGTGTGGTGAAGTTTTCATGTTTTGGGTAAGGATTCGATGGACTATGGAATAAGGAGTGGCAAGAGCCCAAGATTGCGGATTCCCAAGGCTCCCCAAGGTAAATACAAGAGCCTAAGCTTGGGGATGCCCCGGAAGGCATCCCCTCTTTCGTCTTCGTTCATCGGTAACTTTACTTGGAGCTATATTTTTATTCACCACATGATATGTGTTTTGCTTGGAGCGTCAATTTATTTTGTTAAGATTTTCTTGCTGTTATTTATAACAATGTTTTTCATCTTTTATTCTAATAAAAGTGGCATTGATAGTCTTTACTATGCCTATGTTACAAGTCCACATGTTGCTGTTTGAAAACAGAAAGTTTACCGCTGTTGCAATAATTCCCTTGAAAATTCAGAATGTTATAAAATGTTTAAACCTTTTGCGTATTAAGATCTGATAAATTTACTACAGTGGGAATTTTCTTTCATAATTTTTGGAGCTAGGGAAGTATGGATGTTGTTGCATTCTTTACAGATTGTCCTGTTTAGGCAGATTGCTGATATGTTTGCATTGTTTGCATATGTTTGCTTCTTTAATGATTCTATTTGAGGATATGACTATTAAATATGCAGAGGCATTTAGTATGCAATGTTGAATAATAATTTTAGTTATTTGCTACAGTAGAGTATGATATGGTTTTTGCAATGGTTTATACTAACTTATCTCACGAGTCCTTGTTGAGGTTTGTGTGGATGAAGCTTTTGAGATTTAGGGAAGACCGCGATATGAGAGGAATTAAGGAGCCACAAAATCTCAAGCTTGGAGATTCCCAAGGCATCCCAAGATAATATGTCAAGAAGTCTCAAGCATCTAAGCTTGGGGATGCGCCGGTTGGCATCCCACCTTTCTTCTTCAACAACTATCGGTTAGTTTCGATTGATCCTAAGTTTTTGCTTCTTCACATCATGTTTGCCATTCTTAGAATGTCATTTTATTTTGATTTGCTTGCTGTTTGAATAAAATACCAAGATCTGAAATTCTTAAATGTTAGATAGTCTTCACATAGTTTCATAATTATTCGAGTACTCATTGATCTTCACTTACATCTTTCGGAGTAGTGTGGTATTGCTCTAGTGCTTCACTTATATCTTTTAGATCATGGTGGTAGTTTTATTTTGAAGAAATAGATGAAATCTCATGCTTCACTTATATTATTTTGAGAGTCTTAAATAGCATGGTAATTTTCTTAAATAATCATAACATGCTAGGCATCCAAGAATAGTAAAAACTTTCATATAGAGTATTGAATACTAAGAGAAATTTGATGCTTGATGATTGTTTTGAGATATGCTAGTTGAGTAGTTGTGAATTTGAGAAGTGCTTGTGTTGAAGTTTGCAAGTCCCGTAGCATGCACGTATGGTAAACTTTGTGTAACAAATTTGAAACATGAGGTGTTATTTGATTGTCCTCCTTATGAGTGGCGATCGGGGACGAGCGATGGTCTTTTCCTACCAATCTATCCCCCTAGGAGCATGCGCGTAGTGCCGAGGTTTTTGATGACTTGTAGATTTTTGCAATAAGTATGTGAGTTCTTTATGACTAATGTTGAGTCCATGGATTATACGCACTCTCACCCTTCCATCCTTGCTAGCCTCTTCGGTACCGTGCATTGCCCTTTCTCACATTGAGAGTTGGCGCAAACTTCGCCGGTGCATCCAAACCCCGTGATATGATACGCTCTTTCACACATAAACCTCCTTATATCTTCCTCAAAACAGCCACCATACCTACCTATTATGGCATTTCCATAGCCATTCCGAGATATATTGCCATGCAACTTTCCACCATTCCGTTCCTCATGACACATTCATTATTGTCATATTGCTTAGCATGATCATGTAGTTGACATAGTATTTGTGGCAAAGCCACCGTTCATAATTCTTTCATACATGTCACTCTTGTTTCATTGCATATCCCGGTACACCACCGGAGGCATTCATATAGAGTCATCTTTGTTCTAGTATCGAGTTGTAATCATTGAGTTGTAAATAAATAGAAGTGTGATGATCATCATTTTCTAGAGCATTGTCCCAAGTGAGGAATATAAAAAAAGGCCATATAAAAGAGAAGGCCCGAAAAAGAGAAAGGCCATAAAAAAGAGAAAAGGCCCAAAAAATGAGAGAAAAAGAGAGAAGTGACAATGCTACTATCCTTTGCCACACTTGTGCTTCAAAGTAGCAGCATGATCTTCATGATAGAGAGTCTCTTGTTTTGTCACTTTCATATACTAGTGGGAAATTTTAATTATAGAACTTGGCTTGTATATTCCAACAATGGGCCTCCTCAAGTGCCCTAGGTCTTTGTGAGCAAGCAAGTTGGATGCACACCCACTTAGTTTCTTTTGTTGAGCTTTCATACATTTATAGCTCTAGTGCATCCGTTGCATGGCAATCCCTACTCCTTGCATTAACATCAATCGGTGGGCATCTCCATAGCCCATTGATTAGCCTCGTTGATGTTAGACTTTCTCCTTTTTTGTCTTCTCCACATAACCCCCTCATTATTCTATTCCACCCATAGTGCTATATCCATGGCTCACGCTCATGTATTGCGTGAAAGTTTATAGGTTTGAGATTACTAAAGTATGAAACAATTGCTTGGCTTGTCATCGGGGTTGTGCATGATGAGAGCATTCTTGTGTGACGGAAATGAAACATGACTAAACTATATGATTTTGTAGGGATGAACTTTCTTTGGCCATGTTATTTTGAGAAGACATAATTGCTTATTTAGTATGCTTGAAGTATTATCATTTTTATGTCAACATGAACTTTTGTCTTGAATCTTTCAGATCTGAATATTCATACCACAATTAAGAAGAATTACATTGAAATTATGCCAAGTAGCACTCCACATCAAAAATTCTGTTTTTATCATTTACCTACTCGAGGACGAGCATGAATTAAGCTTGGGGATGCTTGATACGTCTCCAACGTATCTATAATTTTTGATTGCTCCATGCTATGTTCTCTACTATTTTGGGCAATATTGGGCTTTATTATCCACTTTTATATTATTTTTGGGACTAACCTATTAACCGGAGGCCCAGGCCAGAAATGCTGTTTTTTGCCTATTTCAGTGTTTTGAAGAAAAGGAATATCAAACAGAGTCGAAACGGAACGAAATCAACTTGAGAAGTTATTTTTCGAAGGAAAGCTACCGGAGGGACTTGGACCCCACGTCAGGAGTCAAGGGAGGTGCTCACGAGGGTGGGGGGCACCCCCCTAGGGCGTGCCCCCTGCCTCGTGGGGCCCCCGAAGCTCCACCGACATACTTCCTGCACCCATATATATTCACGTACCCTAAAACTTCCAGAACGAACATTAGATTTTGAGTTCCGCCGCCAGAAGCCTCCGTAGCCACCAAAAACCTATCTAGACCCGTTCCGGCACCCTGCCGGAAGGGGCAATCTCTCTCTGGTGGCCATCTCCATCATCGCGGTGCTCTCCCTGACGAGGAGGAAGTAGTTCTCCCTTGGGGCTGAGGGTATGCACCAGTAGCTATGTGTTTGATCTCCCTCTCTCTCTCTCGTGTTCTTGATTTGGCACGATCTTGATGTATCGCGAGCTTTGCTATTATAGTTGGATCTTATGTTTCTCCTCCCCCTCTACTCTCTTGTAATGGATTGAGTTTCCCCTTTGATGTTATCTTATCGGATTGAGTCTTTAAAGATTTGAGAACACTTGATGTATGTCTTGCTGTGCGTATATGTGGTGACAATGGGATACCATGTGATTCACTTGATGTTTGTTTTGGTGATCAACTTGCGGGTTCCACCCATGAAACTATGCATAGGGGTTGGCACATGTTTTCGTTGTGATTCTCCGGTAGAAACTTTGGGGCACTCTTTGAGGTCCTTTGTGTGGGTTGAATAGATGAATCTAAGATTGTGTGATGCATATCGTATAATCATACCCACGGATACTTGAGGTGACATTGGAGTATCTAGGTGACATTAGGGTTTTGGTTGATTTGTGTCTTAAGGTGTTATTCTAGTACGAACTCTAGGGCTGTTTGTGACACTTATAGGAATAGCCCAACGGATTTATTGGAAAGAATAACTTTGAGGTGGTTTCGTACCCTACCATAATCTCTTTGTTCGTTCTCCAGTATTAGTGACTTTGGAGTGACTCTTTGTTGCATGTTGAGGGATAGTTATATGATCCAATTATGTTTTTATTGTTGAGGGAACTTGCGCTAGCGAAAGTATGAACCCTAGGCCTTGTTTCAACACATTGCAATACCGTTTACGCTCACTTTTATCATTAGTTACCTTGCTGTTTTTATATTTTTCAGATTACAAAACCATTATCTACTATCCATATTTCACTTGTATCACCATCCCTTCGCCGAACTAGTGCACCTATACAATTTACCATTGTATTGGGTGTGTTGGGGACACAAGAGACTCTTTGTTATTTGGTTGCAGGGTTGCTTGAGAGAGAACATCTTCATCCTACGCCTCCTACGGATTGATAAACCTTAGGTCATCCACTTGAGGGAAATTTTCTACTGTCCTGCAAACCTCTGCACTTGGAGGCCCAACAACGTCTACAAGAAGAAGGTTGTGTAGTAGACATCAGTCCCCAACACACGCAATACAATGGTAAGTTGTATAGGTGCACTAGTTCAGCGAAGAGATGGTGATACAAGTGGTATATGGATGGTAGATAAAGGTTTTTGTAATATGAAAATATAAAAAACAGTAAGGTAACTAATGATAAAAGTAAGCACAAACGGTATTGCAATGCTAGGAAACAAGGCCTAGGGTTTATACTTTCACTAGTGCATGTTCTCTCAACAATAATAACATAATTGGATCACATAACTACCCCTCAACATGCAATAAAGAGTCACTCCAAAGTCACTAATAGCGCAGAACAAATGAAGAGATTATGGTAGGGTATGAAACCACCTCAAAGTTATTCTTTCCAATCAATCCGTTGGGCTATTCCTATAAGTGTCACAAACAACCCTAGAGTTCGTACTAGAATAACACCTTAAGACACAAATCAACCAAAACCCTAATGTCACCTAGATACTCCAATGTCACCTCAAGTATCCGTGGGTATGATTATACGATATGCATCACACAATCTTATATTCATCTATTCAACCAACACATAGAACCTCAAAGAGTGCCCCAAAGATTCTACCGGAGAGTCAAGACGAAAACGTGTGCCAACCCCTATGCATAGGTTCATGGGCGGAACCCGCAAGTTGATCACCAAAACATACATCAAGTGGATCAATAGGATACCCCATTGTCACCACAGGTATCCCACGCAAGACATACATCAAGTGTTCTCAAATCCTTAAAGACTCAATCCGATATGATAACTTCAAAGGGAAAACTCAATCCATTACAAGAGAGTAAAGGGGGAGAAACATCATAAGATCCAACTATAATAGCAAAGCTCGCGATACATCAAGATCGAATCACCTCAAGAACACGAGAGAGAGAGAGAGAGAGATCAAACACATAGCTACTGGTACATACCCTCAGCCCCGAGGGAGAACTACCGCTTCCTCGTCATGGAGAGCACCTGGATGATGAAGATGGCCACCGGAGAGGGATTTCCCCCTCTGGCAGGGTGCCGGAACGGGTCTAGATTGGTTTTCGGTGGCTACGGAGGCTTCTGGCGGCGGAACTCCCGATCTATTGTGCTCCCCGAAGTTGTTAGGGTATATGGGTATATATGGGAGGAAGAAGTACGTCAGGGGAGCCACGAGGGGCCCACAAGGGTGGAGGGCACGCCAGGGGGTGGGTGCGCCCCCTGCCTCATGCCTTCCTCATTACTTACCTTACGTACACCCCAAGTCTTCTGGATTGCTTCCGTTCCAGAAATAAGTTCCATGAAGTTTCAGGTTAATTGGACTCCGTTTGATTTTCCTTTTCTGTGATACTCTAAAACAAGGAAAAAACAGGAACTGGCATTGGGCTCTGGGTTAATAGGTTAGTCCCAAAAATAATATAAAAGTGTTTAATAAAGCCCATAAACATCCAAAACAGATAATATAATAGCATGGAACAATCAAAAATTATAGATATGTTGGAGACGTATCAACATCCCCAAGCTTAATTCCTGCTCGTCCTCGAGTAGGTAAATGATAAAAACAGAATTTTTGATGTGGAATGCTACCTAACATATTTCTCTAAGTAATTCTCTTCATTTTGGCATGAATGTTCAGATCCATAAGATTCAAGACAAAAGTTTAATATTGACTTAAAAGTAATAATACTTCAAGCATACTAACTAAGCAATCATGTCTTCTCAAAATAACATGGCTAACGAAAGTTATCCCTACAAAATCATATAGTCTGGCTATGCTCTATCTTCACCACACAAAATATCTAAATCATGCACAACCCTGATAACAAGCCAAGCAACCGTTTCATACTTTTGATGTTCTCAAACTTTTTCAATCTTCACGCAATACATGAGCATGAGCCATGGACATAGCACTATAGGTGGAATATGATGGTGGTTGTGGAGAAGACAAAAAGGAGAAGATAGTCTCACATCAACTAGGCGTATCAACGGGCTATGGAGATGCCCATTAATAGATATCAATGTGAGGGAGTAGGGATTGCCATGCAACGGATGCACTAGAGCTATAAGTGTATGAAAGCTCAACAAAAGAAACTAGTGGGTGTGCATCCAACTCGCTTGCTCACGAAGACCTAGCGCATTTTGAGGAAGCCCATCATTGGAATATACAAGTCAAGTTCTATAATGAAAGATTCCCACTAGTATATGAAAGTGACAACATAGGAGACTCTGTATCATGAAGGTCATGGTGCTACTTTGAAGCACAAGTGTCGTAAAAGGATAGTAGCATTGCCCCTTCTCTCTTTTTCTCTCATTTTTTTATTTTTTTATTTGGGCCTTTTCTCTTTTTTATGGCCTCTTTATTTTTTATTTTTTTATTTGGGCCTTTTCCCTTTTTTATGGCCTCTTTTTTTAGTCTGGAGTCTCATCCCGACTTGTGGGGGAATCATAGTCTCCATCATCCTTTCCTCACTGGGAGAATGCTCTAATAATGATGATCATCACACTTTTATTTACTTACAACTCATGAATTAAAACTCGATACTTAGAACAAGATATGACTCTATATGAATGCCTCCGGCGGTGTACCGGGATGTGCAATGACTCATAAGTGACATGTATGTAAGAATTATGAATGGTGGCTTTGCCACAAATACAATGTCAACTACATGATCATGCATAGCAATATGACAATGATGAAGCGTGTCATAATAATGGAACGGTGGAAAGTTGCATGGCAATATATCTCGGAAAGGCTATGGAAATGCCATAATAGGTAGGTATGGTGGCTGTTTTGAGGAAGGTAAATGGTGGGTTTATGGTACCAGCGAAAGTTGCGCGGTACTAAAGAGGCTAGCAATGGTGGAAGGGTGAGAGTGCGTATAATCCATGGACTCAACATTAGTCATAAAGAACTCACATACTTATTGCAAAAATCTATTAGTTATCGAAGCAAAGTATTATGCTCATGCTCCTAGGGGGATAAATTGGTAGGAAAAGACCATTGCTCGTCCCGACCACCACTCATAAGGAAGACAATCAATAAATAAATCATGCTCCGACTTCATCACATAACGGTTCACCATACATGCATGCTACGGGAATCACAAACTTTAACACAAGTATATCTCAAATTCACAACTACTCACTAGCATGACTCTAATATTACCATCTCCATATCTCAAAACAATCATCAAGTATCAAACTTCTCATAGTATTCAATGCACTTCATATGAAAGTTTTTATTATATCCCTGTTGGATGCCCATCATATTAGGACTAAATTCATAACCAAAGAAAATTACCATGCGGTTTAGGACTCTCAAAATAATATAAGTGACACATGAGAGTTCATCTATTTCTTCAAAATAAAACCACCGCCGTGCTCTAAAAAGATATAAGTGAAGCACTAGAGCAAATGACAAACTACTCCAAAAGATATAAGTGAAGATCAATGAGTAGTCGAATAATTATGCAACTATGTGAAGACTCCCCTATTTAACAATTTCAGATCTTGATATTTTATTCAAACAGCAAGCAAAACAAAGTAAAATAAAATGTTGCTCCAAGCAAAACACATATCATGTGGTGAATAAAAATATAGCTCCAAGTGAAGTTACCGATGAACAAAGACGAAAGAGGGGATGCCTTCTGGGGCATCCCCAAGCTTAGGATTCTGGTTGTCCTTGAATATTACCTTGGGGTGCCTTGGGCATCCCCAAGCTTAGGCTCTTGCCACTCCTTATTCCATAGTCCATCGAATCTTTACCCAAAACTTGAAAACTTCACAACACAAAACTTAACAGAAAACTCATAAGCTCCGTTAGCAAAAGAAAACAAACCACCACTTCAAGGTACTGTAATGAACTCATTATTTATTTATATTGGTGTTATACCTACTGTATTCCAACTTCTCTATGGTTTATAAACTCTTTTACTAGCCATAGATTCATTAAAATAAGCAAATAACACACAAAAAACAATATCTGTCAAAAATAGAACAGTCTGTAGTAATCTGTAACTAAAGCAAACTTCGGGAACCCCAAAAATTCTAAAATAAATTGCTGGACTTGATGAATTTATCTATTAATCATATGCAAAAAGAATTAACTAAATAACACTCTCCAATAAAAAACTGGCAGCAATTCTCGTGAGCGCTAAAGTTTCTGTTTTTTACGGCAAGATCAACAAGACTTTCCCCAAGTCTTCCCAACAGTTATACTTGGCACAAACACTAATTAAAACATAAAAACTCAATCATAACAGAGGCTAGATAAATTATTTATTTCTAAACAGGAGCAAAAAGCAAGGAAAAAAATAAAGTTGGGTTGCCTCCCAACAAACGCTCTCGTTTAACGCCCCTAGCTAGGCATGATGATTTCAATGATGCTCACATAAAAGACAAGAATTGAAACATAAAGAGAGCATCATGAAGAATATAACTAGCACATCCAAGCCTAACAAAATTCCTATACATAGGGATTTTGTGAGCAAACAATTTATGGGAACAATAATCAACTAGCATAGGAAAGCAAAACAAACATAACTTCAAGATTTTAAGCGCATAGAGAGGAAACTTGATATTATTGCAATTCCTACAAGCATATGTTCCTCCCACATAATAATTTTCAGTAGCATCATGAATGAATTCAACAATATAACTATCACATAAAGCATTCTTTTCATGATCTACAAGCATATAAATTTTATTACTCTCCACATAAGCAAAATTCTTCTCATGAATAATAGTGGGAGCAAACTCAACAAAATAATTATCATGTGAGGCATAAACCAATTTAAAACTAAAATCATGATGACAAGTTTCATGGATATAATTGTTATTTATAGCATACAAGTCATCACAATAATCATCATAGATAGCAACTTTGTTCTCATAATCAATTGGAACCTCTTCTGGAATAGTGGATTCATCACAAAATAAAGTCATGACCTCTCCAAATCCACTTTAATAAATATAATCATCGTAAATAGGAGGCATGCTTTCATCACAATAAATTTGCTCATCAAAACATGGGGGACAAAAAATATCATCTTCATCAAACATAGCTTCCCCAATCTTGTGGCTTTGCATATCATTAGCATCATGGATATTCAAGGAAATCATACTAACAACATTGCAATCATGCTCATCATTCAAATATTTAGTGCCAAACATTCTAATACATTCTTCTTCTAGCACTTGAGCACAATTATCGGAATCCTTATTTTCATGATAGATATTAAAAAGATGAAGCATATGAGGTATCCTCAATTCCATTTTTTGTAGTTTTCTTTTATAAACTAAACTAGTGCTAAAACAAGAAACAAAAAGATTCGATTGCAAGATCTAAAGATATACCTTCAAGCGCTAACCTCCCCGGCAACGGCGCCACAAAAGAGCTTGATGTCTACTACACAACCTTCTTCTTGTAGATGTTGTTGGGCCTCCAAGTGCAGAGGTTTGTAGGACAGTAGCAAATTTCTCTCAAGTGGATGACCTAAGGTTTATCAATCCGTGGGAGGCATAGGATGAAGATGGTCTCTCTCAAACAACCCTGCAACCAAATAACAAAGAGTCTCTTCTGTCCCCAACACACCCAATACAATGGTAAGTTGTATAGGTGCACTAGTTCGACGAACAGATGGTGATACAAGTGGTATATGGATGGCAGATCAAGTTTTTTGTAATCTGAAAATATAAAAACAGCAAGGTAACTAATGATAAAAGTGAGCACAAACGGTATTGCAATGCTAGGAAACAAGGCCTAGGGTTCATACTTTCACTAGTGCAAGTTCTCTCAACAATAATAAAATAATTGGATCACATAACTACCCCTCAACATGCAACAAAGAGTCACTCCAAAGTCACTAGTAGCGGAGAACAAACGAAGAGATTATGGTAGGGTACGAAACCACCTCAAAGTTATTCTTTCCAATCAATCCGTTGGGCTATTCCTATAAGTGTCACACACAGCCCTAGAGTTTGTACTAGAATAACACCTTAAGACACAAATCAACCAAAACCCTAATGTCACCTAGATACTCCAATGTCACCTCAAGTATCCGTGGGTATGATTATACGATATGCATCACACAATCTCAGATTCATCTATTCAACGAACACATAGAACCTCAAAGAGTGCCCCAAAGATTCTACCGGAGAGTCAAGGTGAAAACGTGTGCCAACCCCTATGCATAGGTTCATGGGCGAAACCCGCAAGTTGATCACCAAAACATACATCAAGTGGATCAATAGAATACCCCATTGTCACCACAGGTATCCCACACAAGACATACATCAAGTGTTCTCAAATCCTTAAAGACTCAATCCGATAAGATAACTTCAAAGGGAAAACTCAATCCATTACAAGAGGGTAGAGGGGGAGAAACATCATAAGATCCAAGTATAATAGCAAAGCTCGCGATACATCAAGATCGAATCACCTCAAGAACACGAGAGAGAGAGAGAGAGATCAAACACATAGCTACTGGTACATACCCTCAGCCCCGATGGAGAACTACTCCCTCCTCGTCATGGAGAGCACCGGGATGATGAAGATGGCCACCGGAGAGGGATTGCCCCCTCCGGCAGGGTGCCAGAACGGATCTAGACTAGTTTTCGGTGGCTACAGAGGCTTCTGGCGGCGGAACTCCCGATCTATTGTGCTCCCCGAAGTTTTTAGGGTATATGGGTATATATGGGAGGAAGAAATATGCTAGGGGAGCCACGAGGGGCCCACGAGGGTGGAGGGCGTGCCCCCTACCTCGTGCCTTCCTCGTTGCTTCCCTTATGTACACCCCAAGTCTTCTCAATTGCTTCCATTCCAAAAATAAGTTCCGTGAAGTTTCAGGTCAATTGGACTCCGTTTGATTTTCCTTTTCTGTGATACTCTAAAACAAGGAAAAAACAGGAACTGGCACTGGGCTCTGGGTTAATAGGTTAGTCCCAAAAATAATATAAAAGTGTTTAATAAAGCCCATAAACATCCAAAACAGATAATATAATAGTATGGAACAATCAAAAATTATAGATACGTTGGAGACATATCACTGGTGTAGTGGAAGTAGAGGATGCACGTGGTGTCCATGATGAAGATCGACATGTAGAAAAGTTAGTTCGCACCAATCCCTGTCGATCCTGCACTTCACTTCAGCTTTACAAGCAAGATGGAATAAACGAGTGATATTAGTATACTCCTTATACTCTAGAATGGTCTGAATCTCTCTATTCAATCCACTCATAAAACGTGCAAGCATAGCTTCATTCTCCTCAACAATACCACATCTTATCATGCCAGTTTGTAATTCCTGATAATATTCTTCTACATAATTTTTCCTTGTCTTAAACGCTGCAATTTTTGAAGTAATTCACGTTGATAATATGGTGGAACCCAACGAGTACGCATAACAGTTTCCAAAGCAGCCCAAGTAGTTGGAATAGGATATAATCTACAATGTTCAGACCACCAAACACATGCAAAACTAGTGAAATCACAAACAGCAGCAGGAACACGTCTCTCCTCAGGATATTGTAAACATGTGAAACATTGTTTAGTTTCTAACTCCCAAGTAAGATATATATCAGGAACATATCTACCCTCAAATGGTGGAATATTCAATTTCAGTTTAGGAAGATGGTCATGATCTCGTACCTCAGGTGGTGGTGCAGCCCTACCGTTGCAATGATATGCATGAGGACAACCTGGTGTTGGTGCTGGTGGTTGCACGTAGTTTTGATTTTGATCAACCTCATCCTCGTAATGGTCCTCCACCTCTGTAGTAGCAGCAGGAGCTACAGAAGCACCAACAGTAGGTACAACAACACCAGAAGTTTGACTAGGCTCAATGGGAACGCACTGTGCTCGTCCCACTTGATTTGAAAGGCGATTATGTTGTTGTTGTAGAGGTGCGACAGGTGCAGCGGGCGGTGGAAGACGCGCGAGCAATTCATTAAACTTGCTATTGAGCCTTGTTTCGAATGCCTTCTCAATACAATCTATCTTCTCCATGGCCTCCTCAAATCTATTTAGCACATCTTCCACCTGTCCACTCATCATTTGCTGAAACTTATCATGTAACTCTTTGTTTGTCATGTTCTCCCAATCAGTCTCGTCGGCTTGTGATCCTGCCATGGCTAGCAGCAATAGAAACACACAAGAATATGATCCTACAGACTACTAGAAAGTGGTGGACAGTCACAAATCCGTCAAGTGAATCTCAAATTCTTACCAGTTCTTACCGAGCAACAGGTGGTGATCAGCAACCGTTGTAGTGAAAACTCTCAAATCTTGGATAGAGTGATTACCAGGGAGAGTCAAACGCATGACGTAGATGTATGTGGAGCTGCGAAGGCTTATAATATGGTAGCAAAAAGGGTCAGCAATAATCAATTCAGGTATGCAAAGTTGAATAAACGCTCAACGATGGTACTGTGCTAGTCCTAGGCTAGACCGTACTAGAGACACGAGCCTAGAACACTAACAAAATCATGGTGTTGCACATTGAGGGAGTCCTGGATTAGGGGGTGTCCGGATAGCCGGACTATACCTTCGGCCGGACTCCTGGACTATGAAGATACAAGATTGAAGACTTCGTCCCGTGTCCGGAAGGGACTTTCCTTGGCGTGGAAGGCAAGCTTGGCGATACGGATATGTAGATCTCCTACCATTGTAACCGACTTTGTGTAACCCTAACCCTCTCCGGTGGCTATATAAGCCGGAGGGTTTTAGTCCGTAGGACAACATACAGAACAACAATCATACCATAGGCTAGCTTCTAGGGTTTAGCCTCTCTGATCTCATGGTAGATCTACTCTTGTATTACCCATATCATCAATATTAATCAAGCAGGACGTAGGGTTTTACCTCCATCGAGAGGGCCCAAACCTGGGTAAAACTTCGTGTCCCCTGCCTCCTGTTACCATCCGGCCTAGACGCACAGTTCGGGACCCCCTACCCGAGATCCGCCGGTTTTGACACCGACATTGGTGCTTTCATTGAGAGTTCCTCTGTGTCGTCGCCATCAGGAAGGATGCCTCGCCCCGTCTTTAAAGACGATACCGTTGCTAAGGGAGCTTTGGCTGTCGGCCAAACCCTCCGCTAGGTGGTTTTCTTATGACCGCCCGTTCGGCTTCTGCGCTGATGATGACCTCTCGAGCCATCAAAAACAATCTTCATGTCAGCTCGGAACTCGCCGAGTAGTTAGATCCAATGGAGCTCTCCTCCATAAACAAGCTCTTGGATCGCATTGCCGCCCTGGGAGTCGCTACGGATTACGACCAGATTTGGCCTAATCCCGATCTGAGAGAGATTAACTCTCCCCAAGTCACCCATCATGTTGCCGTGGTAGAGGGACAGTGCGGCGACCCTTCATCTATCTTAAGGACTAGCTATGTCCGGATTACTGATACCTCCAAACCGGATACCCGCGGAGGGGAGGATATCACTCAAGACCTAAACTTAGAGTCAGGCGACGGGCTGGATTCATTGGACAACATCCAGGAATCCAAATTTTCGAGTTCGGAAATTCCTCGGCCTCTGAGCCTCAGATGGGGTGAGGCTTCGGATTTAATTCCGCCCACCCACCCGAACATAAGCGATCTATCCCAAATCAGGCAAGAGCCTGATGAAACAGTACATCATTACTAGGCCAGATTCCTCCTGGTTAAGAACATGATAAAGGACAGCCGCGAGGAAGACGCAATCTCAATCTTTTGCAATAATTGCACGGACAAGGGAATCCTCAACGCCATAAGTCGTCGTGATATTGCACGCTTGCTGACTTGGCGTCCATCATACGGAAGTACTATGCGATGGAAAGCGCCTGGAAAACCGAAATAAAATTTTGGGACGATCCGGCCCTGAATACAAACCCAGTCCGAAATAAAAGGGTGCATCATCGCCAGACACCCGGGTCAAACACCAAAAAGCAAAAACCCTCTAAAGGGCATGGAACCATACTGGAAGGATGGCTTAATGGACCCTATAAAATTCACAGTACAGAGGATGCCACACCAACTCACAACCTTAGAGCATGTTGGATACTCCGGCAGGTGGCCAAAATTGGCGAAAATCTCCTAATTCTGGAGGCCACAGAAAGCCACCCCAGAGACACCAATACAGTATTAATAGTCTTCGAGACTTTCGCATCAAATAATATGCAAAAAAGGACACTCCGCAGCCTTGCCGAAGTCTACCAAGTAGCAACAATAAACCCATGGAGTGACACGGCTATTACCTTTAACGCTAGTGATGAACCTAAATTCCGAACAACCCAAGCACCAGCCGCATTGGTCCTCAGTCCAATAGTGGACGGCTTTCGTCTTACCAAGGTACTCATGGATGGCGGCAGCGAATTGAACCTCATTTATGAGGAAACCCTTCAAAAAATGGAAATAGACTGGAACCGCATTGAGCGAAGCAGCACAACCTTTAGAGGAATAATCCCCAGTCGAGAAGCGCGCTGTACAGGAAAAATCACACTAGATGTGGTGTTCGGCACGCGGATAATTACAGGTCCGAAGAGGTCACGTTCCACGTGGCTTCGTTCAGCAGCGGTTATCACGCTCTGCTAGGGCGGGAAGCGTTTACAATCTTCCAAGCAATACCCCATTACGGGTACATGAAGCTCAAGATGCCCAGGCCTAACGGGATCATCTCTCTCGCTAGTGATCCGGACATAGCACTCCGCGCCGAAAACAAGACAGCTGCATTGGCCCTCGAGGCACTATCCGAAGCCCTAGCGGCTGAGGAACTGACTACGTTGTGCTCTACGGTGAATAGGGACGATGTGGTACTCGACAAAAGATCCAAGTCCACCTCCTTTAAACCGGCGGACAAAATAGTCGAATTCCAAGTCTATCCAACGGACCCCAATAAAACAGCTTCCATCGGGGCACAGTTAAACCCTAATGTAGACGCTGCACTACGAGAGTTCCTACGAGAGAACTGGGACATTTTTGCCTGGCACCCTTCAGACATGCCAGGAATCCCACGCAGGCTGGCCGAGCACAGCTTAAATATCCAAACAGGATTCAAACCTGTCAAATAGGCTCTTCGGCGTTTTTCCGAACCTAAGAGACATGCCATGGGAGAGGAGCTAGCAAAGATATTGGAGGCCAGATTCATCAGAGATATAAAACATCCGGACTGGCTAGCAAACCTGGTGATGGTACCAAAGAAGGACAAATCCTGGTGCCTGTGTGTTGATTTTAAAGACCTTAACAAGGCTTGCCCAAAGGATCCCTTCCCCCTCCCCCGCATCAATCAAATTATCGATGCTACCGCAGGACACTATTCGTTGTGTTTCCTCGACGCATACTCCGGCTACCATCAAATCAAGATGGCAGAATCAGACCAAGCCGCAACGGCATTCATCACACCATACGACCCATTCTGCTTCAACACAATGCCCTTCGGGCTCAAAAACGCAGGCGCAACATATCAGCGCATGATTCAGACATGTCTGGCAAACCAGATCGGCAAAACAGTGGAGGCATATGTAGATGATGTGGTTGTCAAAACAAGACATCTCGAATCTCTAGTAGACGACTTGAGGCTCACATTCGATAACCTCCGAACATACGACATCAAGCTCAACCCGGAAAAATGTGTTTTCGGCGTTCCAGCCAGAAAGCTCTTGGGCTTCATTCTATCCGGTAGAGGAATTGAAGCAAATCCAGCCAAGATCCGAGCTCTATCGCAACTGGATATCCCAAAGGACCTCAAACAAATACAAAAGTTAACCGGATGTGTGGCGGCTTTAAGCCGCTTTATCTCCCGCTTGGGAGAATAGGCCCTACCCCTTTACCGCCTCCTTCGGCGCACCGAACACTTCGAATGGACGGATGCAGCCACGGCCGGACTCGACGAAATAAAAGCCATATTGGCAACAAACCCAGTCCTGGCCGCGCCAAACATTGGCGAACCAATGCTATTGTACATTGCAGCAACACATCAGGTTGTAAGCGTAGTGCTCGTCATCGAACGAGAAATGGACGGACACAAATTTCCCCTTCAAAAGCCGGTCTATTATGTGTCCACTATCCTCACCCTGCAAATCACGGTACCCGCATTATCAAAAGATTACGTACGCGGTACTCATGGCATCCCGGAAGCTATGACACTACTTTCAAGAGTGTTCAATAATAGTAGCCTCGGAAGTACCACTTAACGATATTATAAACAACCGTGACGCAACGGGCCGGATTGCAAAATGGGCCATTGAGCTCCTCCCGTTCGACATAACTTATAAGCCACGACGAGCCATCAAGTCGCAAGTTCTGGCCGACTTCGTCGCAGAATGGACGGAGGCCGAACTCCCTAAAGAGTAGGGCACATATTCAAATTGGATCATGCATTTTGACGGCTCCAAGATGTTGGCCGGACTGGGGGCTGGTGTCGTGTTGACGTCCCCCACAGTAGACACAGTTCAATACGTACTCCAGATTATGCATACAGACTCCAACAATGCAGCCGAATATGAGGCCCTTTTACATGGTCTCTGGATGGCAGTATCCATGGGCATTCAACACCTAGAGGTGCGCAGGGACTCGAACCTCGCAATATCCCAAATAAATGGAGACTTCGATGCCAAGGATCCAAAAATGGCAGCTTACCGCAACGCTGTCCTAAAAATGTCAGCTCGATTCGAGGGGCTTGAATTTCACCATATATCCTGGGAAAATAATCAGGCGGCAGATGTCCTGGCACGCATCGGAGCAAAACGCGATGTAGTCCCCCCCAACATCTTCTTGGAAAGGCTGTTCAAGCCATCTGTAGTATGGGAAGGGGAGCCGAACAATAACAGCCCGGACCCAACCACACTGCCCGACACCGAACATTCTGACACAATCGGAGGCTCTGCCAATGAAATAACACCCTCAGCCCACGTAATAATGGCCGTCATCGCCCTGTGGACAGAACCATTCCTCGCCTACCTTACTAGGTAGGAACTCCCCGAGGACCAAAATGAGGCACGCTGCATAGTCCAGCGATCCAAAGCCTACAAAGTCCATGCAGGAGAGCTTTATAAGAAAAGCACTACCGGAGTCCTTCAAAGGTGCATCTCTGAAGAGGAAGGGCAGAACCTCCTGGCTGAAATTCATGCCGGACTCGGTGGTCATCACGCTGCAGCTCGGTCCCTTGTAAGCAAGGCCTTCCGTATAGGCTTTTATTGGCCGACGGCCCGGGCAGATGCCGATGACTTAGTCCAAAAATGCACCGGTTGCCAGCTCTTTGCAAACCAAAGCCATATGCCACCCACTGCCCTCCAAACTATCCCCATCACTTGGCCCTTCACGGTCTGGGGGCTTGACATGGTTGGACCCCTTAAAGGCGGAACCCACAAGCAAAAATACTTACTAGTCATGGTGGATAAGTTCACCAAATGGATAGAAGCCAAGCCTGTTAAGACGGCCGAATCCGGACCGGTGATAGACTTTATATCCGGGGTTGTACACCATTACGGCGTCCCCCACAGCATCATCACTGATAACGGCACGAACTTTACTGCCGACAAGGTAAAACTCTGGTGCAAAAACATGGGCATCAAGCTCGATTATGCTTCCGTCTATCACCCACAAACTAACGGCCAGGTCGAACGTGCAAATGGTCTTATCATGAGCGGCATCAAACCCAGATTAGTGCGGTCCCTCAAGGAATCTAACACGCACTGGGTAGAGGAGCTCGACTCTGTACTCTGGGGGCTGCGGACCACGCCGAATCGCACCACCGAAAACACACCATTCTTTATGGTGTACGGCGCAGAGGCAGTTTTGCCTTGCGACATAATTCATGACTCACCTCGAGTGCACATGTACGAAGAAAGAGAAGCCGAGCTCGATCAGCAGGACAGTTTGGACGCATTAGAGGAGGAGCGTGACGTGGCAAAAGCTCATTCCGCATTCTATCAACAGTAGGCTCGAAGATACCAAAGCAAAGAAGTATGGGCCAAAAATTACAATGTTGGCGAATTAGTTCTA
Source organism: Triticum aestivum (assembly GCF_018294505.1). NCBI lineage: Eukaryota > Viridiplantae > Streptophyta > Magnoliopsida > Poales > Poaceae > Triticum > Triticum aestivum. The sequence goes on along the minus strand of NC_057797.1, from coordinate 234,002,979 downwards.
CGCCTGCCGGACAAGAAAAAGGACAAACTCAAGCCCAAGTGGGAAGGTCCCTTCATAATCGACCAAGTCCTGACTGGTGGAGCGTACCGCCTGCGAGATGCATCGGATAACCGACTCGAGCCGAACCCATGGAACGCAGCCCGTCTCCAAAGATTCTATGCCTAGCACTAGACTCTGTGTTCGTCTCCTTCCTCTGTCCATTTTTTATATAATGTATGTCTTAAATTTCTCTCCTTCTCCCTTTCCTTTCTCTTATAGCCTTTAAAGGCTCATCAAATGACGTGCTATTCACACTCATTAAACCTGGGGGCTTCTTTTAACAGAAACTTATTTATACGGGCTTCATGCCCAACACATGTGTTACACTTCCGCATGTACCTTTTATTTCACCATTATATGCATCGATATGACCTAAGTTTTGGCCAAGCTGGGTTGCCTGGCTCCTGTGCTTACCCCTACGTTCCCGATTGTTCGGCTAGGCGGTAAAGGGAGCACCTTTGCGATTGTTACTGCCGGATCAGCCGGATGTGTACCTCAGACTGGGTGAGGCCGAAAGCTAGCGTTCTTAAGGGAATATTCGGTCGGTGACCTAAAAGGTGATCTTTTCATTTATCTATTTATTTATGTGCCCCCAGATGCTTTTTTTCCCGCGTCTTTTTCGTGGAATGGGCATGCACTTTAGGGCATGCCTCCCAGGGAAAGGAACCCCTAACGGAACTATTCTCACTGGAAGATGTTTCTTACTAACCATGTAATATAACATAACTAGTCGGGCACTTGTCTGTTCACGCACTAATGACCCCTACGCCTGGTCCCCATGCATTCACCGGTTCTTATATAACCGCATGGGAATTCGGACACACTCCAGACCGTCAGGTCCCGAGGCTGAAGCGAAAAGGTCGGTCATGACAAACGATCTACAATCCGGCTAGAAAGCATTATAAATGTCAATTACATTACATAGTCATTTTGACTGATTGTATTCCTCTTCAATACCATCTAACAAGCTGTCTAATTTACAGTCCTGTCGGGAATGCTTTGCAGCCAATTCTACTTGGCTGTACACTAAGCTTACAGGGATCTGCTTCCCATCGGGCCCCACAGGACAGACCTCGGCCATGTGGTTGGGATTAGCCTTTGTGTACCGCGTCTTCACCATGGCCCAGGCCTCCCTAGCGCCTTGATGGCATGCCAGTATCTTCCACAATCGGAAGCGCTGCTGTGCTCCTCTTAGCTTCTCCGCAAGCTCTCCAAGACCTTCGGGCATGGAGATGGATGGCCACAAGGCCTGGGCTACGCCTTGCATCGCCTGCCGAACTCGATCGAGCAGTTGCGAGAGCTCGGGAAGAAGGTCACCCGTAGAACCGGGCATCTCCTTTGCAGGACGACCTGTTAGCACACCTACAGACATTGCTCTGTTACTCAACTTCCCCGCCGGACTTTCTTTCAAAGGTTCGTTCAAGCACTTACTAAATATGCCGCCGAAGCCGCTGATTCTCCTTAACAGAGTCTGACAGCTGGGCACGAACATCTTTCAGCTCGATGCCCAACTTGGTGTTGGCATCTTGGAGATCGTTCTTCTCCCGCCTCACCTTTGTCAGCACCTTCTCACCAGCCTTTAGCTGGCGTAGGAGGTGTTGCCTTTCCGAATTCAATCCGGCGCCATCTGCAATTTCATTTATCAGATTCGCACCCATGCCGTGCTTCGCAAAATACTTATCTTTCAAAGTGTATATTACTAGAGGGGGTCTCCTTGGGCTCCCCTGCCGCGGCTAGTGCGGCCTCAAGTTGGGCTTTGCACTCTTCCAGCTCCTTGGACAGTAGGGAATTCTTTTCTGTAAGAACCTGCATAACAAATGATCCTTAAATCAGTTATTCTAACTGTTTCAAGTCTCGGGGGCTACTGGTATATATATATATATATATATATATATATATATATAATTACCAAAATTTTCTTACCCGTATGTCTTTTACATATTGCTCCGTATCTCTGGCTAGACCATTTTGAGCGGCACGGAGGTACGCATCTCCCGAATTAAAGGCATTTAATGCCTCTTGGGAGAAACAAGCGTCGCGAAGAATTCTCCGGCGACGCCTGTGGTTCATGGCACTCTCCACCTCAGAGTTGGTGGCAGACAACCTGTCCACATCCTCCATCGGAGGAGCGTCCGGTGCGCGCCTTGTGTTCGCCTCCGCCTCCGGACTAGGCTTTGGAGCCTGGCTGGTGGAGGCGCGGTTGGCAGCCTCTCCGGGTATAGTCCGGCGAGGTCTCTTTGTCTTGAAGAGAGCGCGAGTGTTAATATGCCTCCCAGATGTAACACCTGGGATAAGGGGGCGCGCCATACCTTTGCGCTGACGCCTCGGTCCGGACTGCACCTCTTTTCTGCCCACGGGGCCCTACGGCCCCTCGTTGGCTTGCCGCCGCAGGTTCGGCCTCCCGTCTCAAAAACCTCCCCTGCGAAGCTGGGTTGTAATCAGAAAACTGCAAACACGAGAAGGCGGACACCTATTCGGGGTACCGGGACTTTGATCTCAGTTACCAGGGAGGCTGGGATTAGCCCTGGGTAACCGGCTGTAATGTCCACCAAGGCGTTGTCCTTGCTCAATTGATGGAACACTCCATCAATCAGCTCCACAGATATGTCCGGATCCTCTTGAGAGGTCGGGTCGAGGGACCTTCCTGGGTCCTCGGGTTGTGGAGGAGGGCTGTTTATTTCCTTGACAGCCCGGCGCAGTTCCTGCGTTGAAGTCATTAGACTGAATATTTAATAATGGGAATACAAAACGGATGGGCAAGTAAATGCGGCCGCTTACCCAGCTTGGGGGATTGTGCATAGAGAATCCACCCTATGGGTTGACGCGGAGAAATTCCTCCTCTTCTCCCTTATACAAAGTGGACAAGATCTTTAGTAGAGCAGCAGCCGAATCCGGCCCCTTACGGCCGTAGCGGGTGGCATCGTCCTCCTCGTTGAAGTCCCACATAGGGTGGCTTCTATACTGAAGCGGTTGCACCCCCCGCATAATGCATTTGGCCATAACCCCGATCATGGTCAGTCCGGAATGGGCTAACAATCTTATTCGGCCCATCAGGTAAATGATGTCCCTGTCACTTTCCCTCTAAGGGCTCCATGGACATTAGCTTAGGCGCTTCTTTAAGGGAGCACTGTCGAACTCAGGGAGGCCGATCCGAACAGGATCCGGCAGCGGGACGTCCACTATATAAAACCATTCTGAAGGCCAGTCTTCGGACGCCTTCTTTGGGGTTCCGGATAGATATCCGGTCCCGGTGATGGGCCACACTTCGGCTCCGCCCACTTGATACATTGACCCCTCCTTAGAGCGGGGCACGAGGCAGAATAACCTTTTCCATAGCCCGAAATGAGCCTCAACACCCAAAAACAGCTCGCAGAGGGCTACGAAGCCCGCGATATGCAATACGGAGGTAGGCATGAGATTGTGTAGCTAGAGGCCGTAGAACTCCAACAGCCCCCAGAGAAATGGATGGATTCGAAATCCGAGCCCTCTTATTAAATAAGGGACAAGGCATACCCGCTCTCCGTTGGAGGGATTAGGGGCACTCTCCGCCTGCTTTCCGCCGTTATAGATGGCAAGACCGGCTCGAACCGGGATCATATAGGCCGGGGGGAGAAATCCCTTGGTCTGGAGCGTCACTAGCTCGCTATGCGGGACGGAGCATGTCTCCCAATATCCAGGCTGAGGGCTGGAAGGGCGAAAGGAGGAGTTGCGATGGCTGGCCATGGTGGAATGGACCTTTGTCGAAAGCGCTCTGATGAACACTCGCGAAGGGGGGAAGATGTGGTTTGGATCTAAATCCTCATCCCCTTAAATGGGCAGCTCATTTACGCGGCTAGGGGTGTGAATGAAAAAACACTCAGACTTTTCATATTCGTTTGACACGTGGGAGACGGCCATTATTGGGCGTAGAAGCCAAGGAGCGCAACATTTACAAGAAACCGGACTTCATTCAACAGGTACACAGAATTTGGAGGAGAACCCGCCTTGCAATGCCGAAGACAATCTGCACGCCGGCCTCATCGTCATTGAAGCCTGGTTCAGGGGCTACTGAGGGAGTCCTGGATTAGGCGGTGTCCGGATAGCCGGACTATACCTTCGGCCGGACTCCTGGACTATGAAGATACAAGATTGAAGACTTTGTCCCGTGTCCGGAAGGGACTTTCCTTGGCGTGGAAGGCAAGCTTGGCGATACGGATATGTAGATCTCCTACCATTGTAACCGACTTTGTGTAACCCTAACCCTCTCCGGTGGCTATATAAGCCGGAGGGTTTTAGTCCGTAGGACAACATACAGAACAACAATCATACCATAGGCTAGCTTCTAGGGTTTAGCCTCTCTGATCTCATGGTAGATCTACTCTTGTATTACCCATATCATCAATATTAATCAAGCAGGGCGTAGGGTTTTACCTCCATCGAGAGGGCCCGAACCTGGGTAAAACTTTGTGTCCCCTGCCTCTTGTTACCATCCGGCCTAGACGCACAGTTCGGGACCCCCTACCCGAGATCCGCCGGTTTTGACACCGACACATGTAAACAAGGGAGGAGCACACTCTGATTTTTTTTCTTTTTTTCACTTTTTTTGCACTTTTTTTTCATTTTTTTGCTCCGTAACAATTTTTTTCGAAAAAGTCTACAAATGTCCTAAAAACTACCTAGCGAGAATTTTCCAGACTTAGTTTTTTTGAAACTGGAACTATTTTTCTTCTGCAGATGGCTCGGAAGTTGGGGAGTCCTACTCTATCATGACTCGGAGTATCGCGTGATCTGGAAATAAAAAACAAAGCAACAACTACTGGACTCGGACTAGGACTGGTGGCGGAGATGAATCTGGTGGAATCTCGGACTGGTGGCGGAGATGAATCTGGTGGAACTCAGACTGGTGGCAGATATATGTTGCAGGTGGACTCGGATTGGCGTGACGGTGACTGATATTTGGTGGCATATATGGACTCGGATTGTCGGTGAATATGTGGTGGTGGTATATGGCAGTGGCGATGAAGTTGGTGCGGTGGTGGTATGTGGCAGCAGCGATGATGATGATGCGGTGGTGATATATAGCAACGACGACGTGACAACCTATGAACAGAACTCGAAACTCTAAAGAACTAGAAGCTAAGACCAGCAACTTGACACGACGATGCACCCATAAATTCAACAAAGCAAATACAGAAAAGATTATGCAAATGCTCAGATTGGTTCGGATAGGATGAATGAACCCTAAATTTTTTTGGATTTTTTGTGGACTATAGGTATGAATAACAGACTCGATCTAAACTATGAAAAGATGTAAAATCTCACCGAGCAACCTGGAAATCTGATACCACTTGATAGAGGCAAAGGTGTCCCGTCTTTCGATGAGATTGTGGCTATTGTTTTGGAGTAAGTCGACTTTGACGATCCGACTACGAACGTGCGAAGACGCCGCGCCTTAGCAATCGCTAAACCAACTCCGAGAGGTTATTGACCACGCCAGAGCACGATCAACCTGACCACGAAGGTCTTTTTCCTGCAGGCAAACGAAGAACAAGCAAGAAACTAAGATTGCAATCTGGATATTGCGAATATAAGAGGAAAGCTTTATTGATCAAAGGTGGGGTTCTGTGACGCCTTTGTCTGGTCGTTGAACACAAACGAAGTACGCGAAGTTGCAGCTATGGCAAACTTTAATCTAAACAAAACCCAAATTCTAAACGACGCCCTAAGGGCTATATATATGGAGGAAGAGGGGGTAATTTCGTGGCCCTTGGAGGAGGGGTCCGAAATCAACCCTAACTCTTGTTTCCCCACACATACGGACTCTAAAAACAACCTATACTTAAGTATTTCGAAAATACATGGGCCTGGCCCAATAATAAGGTGATGCAACACCTAGAATAGCCTCTGGACGAAATTTATGAAGTGGCATCTTGTATATTTTGTCCAAGGCTTCATGCACTCCTCATGGTGGCTTCAAAGTCCTGAAATCATCACTTGTAACTCCGTTCTTGATTCCCTTGCGCATGCCATCATCTCCATGCTTTGTCTTGCTCCAGTGTTCATCCCTCTTATCCATGCCATGCCCTTGATTTGTAAGCAAAACAAATGTATCCAATTTAGGCAGCATCATATCCTATATACTTAAGAGACTCATCCCCACTATAGGATTTATCTCAACATGCAGCCTACCCACGTCACCACATGTGCCACATCAGCAGTTCAGTTGCAGGTCTTCATTTTCGTGCCGCTAGCATGTCCTCCTGGGCTATGCAAAGCCTGCAATATTTCCACCTGGGCTGACCCAACCAATATACACATCTACGTGGCCTATTGGACGATTGACCCAGCCAAATTTTCCATCTGGGCTGTTGGTGTTAGCTGACTTATTTAGACGTTCAAAGCCCATGACTCTTCTCGTATTTAGGTTTCTCACGGTTCATCTACCCTGCTGGGATTCTTATCGCCGCCGCCTCTTCCGTTGCTGCGATGGATGCTCTCCCGATCTGGATTGCAACCATAGTCTAGAAACGACAGCATTCATAACCCCTCATTACATGCATCGCATTCGTGTCCCACCTTGCTCAGTCCATGTTCTCGCTGTTAACTCCGTGGCCACACCCTATAAGACGCTCTTCAACACCATTAGCGGACGAGGAAATAGAAAAGGCACTCAATTCGTCCTCTTCAATGTCCCAAACCAGAGGGCACATCGTCACAAATGCCACAAGACCTCTGATCCACAGCTTCCTCAAGATCTTATATACATTTGATTGATCTATTTTGCAGTCTCGCTTCCATGTCAATGTCAAGTGTGATCGGATATATAAGATGATGTATCATACGGGTGGTAAGTGATTTTTTGGCTATTTGCTTTAACCTGACAATCCTTGGCTATGGTATGCACAAAATTTTCTTGCTTACCTGGTTTGTTTTCTTATTATGCATCATGATTGATTCATTTCATTCTCCGTTCGATCCTGTAGATGTGGAGACATCATGACTATTGCATCTGTTCGCGGGATAATAGGCTCTATCTAGTGCGCGATCACCATCGATAACAAGTCAATTTATATAGTCAAGACACAGTTTGTGTTGAACCTATTTATCTCATGTTATATTCCCATATCTTAGCTACAATCCTCATTCTTTATGCATCTTTATGCACCAGACGGACGCAGGCGTCGCATTCCTTCTTGCAAATTGCATCCAGGCGGCTGCACTAGCAATCTTAAAGATGTTTACCCGATTTAGGGACGGGTTTGCTGATATTTTTTCCAGTTCAGGTTCACAATTCACTATTCTCTCCCAGCTACTTCTTGCAGCTTTCGCCTGATATAATTAATGATATGATGTTTTAGCAAAAACCCTTTGGGGAGAAAAGAAAGTATTTTTATTAGTCTTAATTGTGTCATGTTTCAGGCATTAGAATGTGGCAGTGAAGATCAAGAGACGCATTGCTCTCCTTTCTCATCCAAATATAATCTATTGATGAAAAGAAAAGTCCAAGAAACGAAATAGAATGAGGTAAATTTGTTTTCTTATCCTCTTAATATTGCATGAACTGCATAGATTGTTCAGTACAAATTGTGAGTTGTATCATGCAGTCTATTTTTCTTGGCATATTTTTTGGATTTGAGAAATCTTTAATCTATCTTGGTCAAAGATCCGAGGTATAAGTCAACAAGATTCTTATTTTAATTACCTAATTTAAAGCTCCTATTTCAACTTATATCGGTCATACACCGAATACGATTCCTTATCAGCTTGAGGACACTACAAGTTTATATTTCTCAAGTTACATAATATTGTCGATGTAATCTGTGTGTGTTCCTCTACTTTCATCCGACAAGGCAGCAAAACGTGGAATCAATAACTAACATCACAGTAGTGACCCCTCTTTTTTTTTGAGTTAAAGTAGTGACCCCTCTTTGTTTTATATCTCTTCCCATTGTGTCTTTTTAGTTGTAGCTTTGTTTGGCTTGATATTTAATGACTGGCAAATGCTCATTTTTTCTCAAGATTTTACTCATGTAGTTTCGTTATGAGGTATTAAATGGGGTTACTTTATAAAAGAACTTTACATACTCCGACATCTAATCTTTTTGTTTGATGTAGACTATATGTTTGCTATTCTTCTACACAATAAAGTTCTGGAGCATTCCTTATGCCTTGGTAGCATTGGTCCAGTGTTCAGGACATAATGATGAGCGCCATGTGATAGGATTTTCTGTGTCAACTGAGACCTACCTGCCCATCAGAAGCAACAGTGGATTCTGGTTAAGAAACCAAACAATGATGGAACAGTTCAATTCCAGATTGATTGACTTTTAAATCTACATGCATGCATTGCATGACTCTCATTGATATTGTTCTTTCTTCCTATGGTGTGTGCTCTTGAAGTATAAATTGGTGAACTAAGATCATGTTCTCTCAAGGATGAATGAGTGTCGTCTATTTCATTATCCAAGTACAAAATTGAACATGAATGATCAAAGCTTCTTTACTTGGAAAGAATGTACATTTTTTCTGCTATCCACCCATGCATTTTTACTTGGCACCCAACATTGCATATCGTCTTGATGAATACAACATCTATCCCTGCCTGGTTTATTTGATTTCTACTTTTAGTTAGATACTTAAAATTTAGCTCTATATAAGTACTTTCTTGAAATAATTGCTAACCAGGGTAACTTTTAAGCAAAGGTTCCTGCCGCAACGCGCGGGGAATCATCTAGTTCTCATGAACACTAGAATCATTACCAAGAAACGAAAGTACCTGATAATTTAATTGGCATGCGCGAGCTCTAGTAATTGGTCCAGTATGTATAGCAGCAGGGGCTGTGGGTGTAACAATGGTATTGGTGTCCTCACCAGAACCGACCCAATAGAGGTGCTGACTACAGATGTCCCTGCTCCCCTTCCTGACAATGAACATACCGTTCTTACTAAAGAAGAACAGAAGAGGAACATGTTAAAGAATAGAAGAGGAAGCATATTCTGCATGTCTGCATGCAAGTCGCGTGACTTTTTTCATTTGGGTCAGTCGACCATTTCAGGCGGTTGGATGAAGATCCTATGTCTCCTAACCCTTCTTCTTCCTCATCTCTGATTCTTCCATACAGAACACCACACGGGCCGCCGACCTAACCACCGGCCCCGACCCCCCTCCCCTGAACTGCCCCACCACATGTGTTCCTTCACCACCCCACCCCCACCCGTGTAGAGTTTTCTTCATTCGACGAGGCCCCACCACCGCCCCTACCCGAGCCCCTTCCTTCGCACCGGCGAACTTCGGCAAGCTCTCAAAAATCAACTGACCCTTTTGAAATTTAGTCTACTGTCATTTATCTAGTGTGGAATATAAAATGGGAAAACGATAAGCATTGCGAGTATAGTGTTGAGCGTACCATGGCGGATCTTAAGGTGCAAACCGGACAAAGGAAACTTCACAACCAATGTTTGCTTTCAACTAACAAGTAAGTGATGGACAAGAAATCCGAGTAAAGCAGCGGCGATCTATTTTCTTCTTGCGATAAATAAGTTGAGCAGATACGAAAGAGTACCGCCTCTGCTACGGCGCCGTGTATGCATCTGCTGACAATTTGATGGTGCTGCGGTAGCGATGGCTGTTGGCGGCGTGGAAGCAGATCTAGGAGGGTAGACGATGGCGGTGGGGCACGGTGGACGAGACGGTCGTAGGAGCGGCGCCGACAAGGTGGACGACGATGGGGATGAAGTGAGAGGATGGGATGCAAGGATCCCGGTCTGAAGCCATGAATGAGAGAGGTCGATCTCTTGTAATGGACGACGGTGTCGGGGTATCAGCTCCGACATGGTGGGGGAGGACGGTGGTGGATGGGGTGGCGGATGGAGGAGGCTGGGGTGGAGAGGGTGTTTTTGCGGCCATGGAGTACGAATGGGGAAATGGAGGGAGAGAGGAAGGGGGAACCATGTCTTCAGGGCGTGCTTGTCTCAAATGCGAGGAAATTTACAAACTTAGCCCCCGTTTAAAATTTCCTACATCATAGCAATATTTGTCGGTTGGGGATAGGACGGTAATCTTGCATACACCGAATATTTGCCGATGAGAGTTTGTTTTTGGCGCCCACCGTGCATGAATCAGGGAGGGAGTCGATTTCGGCTGAGGAGACACTGTGTTTTGGCGCCCATCATATATGAATCCGGGTGAGAGGCAGTTATGTCATGTTTGAGTGAAATTACAAACCTACCCCTATTGAAACCTATAGAAATCGAGCCAATAGGCTTTGCCTGTCAGGGATAGGCAGTAATTTCCATCTCACAGATTTTGGTTTCGGGCGGTTACTGTGACTTTCCCCGCTTCGTTCAAAATTTTGCAGAGCAAGATTGCACATTTACTGTGCCAACTCAATTCGAATCCAGTTTGTATTCTATTTTTGTTCGGGCAGGATCCCTTTTCGATTGGAATAAAATTCTATATACATCATTTTTTATATATACTTTCAAAAGCACAACACCCTTTATACATAAATATGGTTTACAAATGGCATGATCTCAGATTCATAAGGCTGTATCCATCTTAATTTGGATTTCCAAATATTTGAAACCACTTTATGTTGAAATCCAATGTATGCATTCCTCGCTAACTGTCTGCAATTAATGTGTGTTTCATGCGGTTTTTTTACTTCTCAAACATGTATAATGTGTTTCACACACGCAACATATAGTGTAACCCCGTTTAGACATTAATTGCATATAAATCATGCATTGTCTCTAATTAAAGAATCTATGGATCACTAATATCGATAAACTATATAACATTACACGTGTCCCCAAATTCAAATGAATATGCATGTTTGATACACCAATTTGCGTTATGATATTATCGATGTCGTGATCTCCAGTTTTAAATATTTGAATCCCCTTTAGTCCAGATATTCGTCTCATATAGCTATCACTCATGCTTACATAGTAGTATCTCTCTAGACCTATACGCGTTCATCGTCTCTCGGGTATCTCTTGTGCTACCTGTATGTCGACAATGATCTTTTATCTTCGCAACACACTGACAGTACTCTCTCCCTCGACCTTCATCACTCTATCTCTCTCTAAGTATATCTCTCTCCCTGCTATGTGTCTCGAACTATGATTCTTCATGTGAAATCTCTTTCTCTCACACAAACACAAACTTCGTCTCCCGGGGTCTCATTTCTCTCTACTATTCCCCTATGTGCCACTCGCACACCCCCTCTAACACAGAGATGTCTTTCGCTCCTTAGGTATGAGAAGCTACGACTCTTCCTCTTAAATATCTCTTTCTCACACACAAACACAAACTCTGTCTCCCAGGGTCTCATATCTCTCCACCATTCTCTTGTATGCCGCTCACACACACTGTCTCTCCCTATAGATATCTTGCGTTCTCTCATATGTCTCTCTAGATATCACTCTCGTTGTGAAATACCTTTCTCTCTCGCAGACACAAAATTCCGTCTCTCGGGATCTCATTTGTCTCTAATATTTGTTTGTATGTGACTCACATGCATCCTCTCTCTATCTCTCTCACACCCACACACATAACTCAGCCTTCTGGTCCACACGACTCCTATCTCTAACACACACTAGCTAGCATCTTTATCTTTCTATTTATCTGTTTCTCCACCAACCTTCTTTCTCGTCCTCACTCTTGCTTACTATCACGCACACTATATATATTTCTCTCTACATGCAGTCAAGTGCCCTCCTTTTATCTTTCTCTCACACAGACACACATAACTTCACCCTCTGAACCACCCGACAGTCATCTCCAACACTCAAACTAGCCGATGTCCCTCTAGCTAGCATCTCTATCTCTGTATCTATCTGTAATTTCTCCGTCAACATTTCTTTCTCACATGCACTCTTGCTTCCTATCACCCACACTATATATGTCTCTCCATACATGCATTTATAGGTTGATCTCTTTTGCACAATCATTGTGTCTCGCTCCCTCTGCTCGCCATAGATGCATGTTCCAGCCCATGCCACTATCTCTTAAAGACAAAAACACATGCTCAATTATCGATCCTTCTTCCCTGCACTCTCACATGCATGCATATTGTCATAACGATCCGTCTCTCCCATGTCGTTGATCTTATGACTCATGCCTTCTTTCTTTTAGCTCGATCATGCTCGCGCGCGCACACACACACACATCACATGTATACATGTATACCTATCGCACATGCACGTCTAAGGTCTCCTACGTCTCCATATGTAGTTAATTACCCTCAACCCTAACGCCACATCGAATCGTTCTCTTCTTGTGTGCACATAACTTCCGCCTGGATGGGTAAAACACACACTCACACTTAACAATCTCCTTCTAGCTACCCCCCTCTCTCACTCTTCCCCTATATCCCTAAAACCAATAAGACCATCCCTTCGTTTAATTCCCACCTACATGCACCATCAATATATAGTAGTCTTCATCGGTGTCTCTCGAACAAACACGTTCTCTCGATGTCGACTCCTCTCACGCGCACACGCCTTCTCTTCCCTCTCTACTGGCCTTTTCTCTCTCGCACCCCCTCATTAGTGGCCTCTGTCATACACATCACCTCTCTATTATGAATCCACACACACTTAAATTAGACCCGCCACCGAGGACCCCGCGTCACACACACACACACGCACCCACCCACCGACCCCCCACACACACTAAGACTCCATCTCACACACACATGCTCTAGGCGGAGCATTTGTTCCTACCACCCTTCGTCCAACCTTACCCGTATGATAAGCATTCACCTTAATTTACTTGTATAACATGGACAAATTCCACTTTACTTTAGTAGTTAGCAAACTTATCATATCTACTCTTATAAAAAACGAGTTGGTGATGATGGTCTGCCTGCCATCTTGTAATATAGACCGTCTGATCTATATTTGACGGATAGAACACAAAGTGTGACAATTTTACAAAATATACCCACACCTCTCTCCACATTTAGAGCATGATTGGTTTGCTGCCAATATTTGGCTAGCCAAATGTTGGAATTGCCAAATATTGGCAATACCAAGACTTGCCGAATATAGGCAACTTTATGTGAGATAGGCAAGAAAACTCGGTAACCAACCAAGTAGTAGCGAATATTTGGCACAATGCCAAACATTGGCATGCCTATTTTTGGCACCAAACCAATTATGCTCTTACAGACAAGGCCTTGCCTCGTTCATCCTTATCTCCCACAATATCATTGCTGAGTAATTAAAAAAGGAAGTCTCTGGAACAATCTAGCATGGTGGCCGCTACCGCCTGTCGGCAATGTCCATCCCCATGCCTCCGCCCAGTCCGACCACCAGTCACCACCACGCTCCACTCCTCCTCACCTTATATCTCATCTTTCATTTTTTTCGATGAAATTGTCGAGATACAAGTTTTCCAATAAAATTCTCGAGATATCATTAGTTTTTACACATGAGATTACTCCTGCATGGGTCAATCACAATAGGCGTTTTGTAAAAATACATATTGATGTTTCGTGCAATGCACGAGCATCTTGCTAGTAATTATATAACGCAAATCGTGAGCAGGAAGTGACATTTTTTTTACACAACCACGTTAACATGGCCACGTAAATCACTAGCTGAAGTGTAATACCATTATACGTATATCCTAATGAAAAAGGTTAAGTACATGTCCGAAGAGTAGAGTCACACACACGCACTTTGTCTCTCAGAATCTCTCACACAAACCAGTTACGTGACGCCCACTTAAGCAGACACGTATGTTACCATTTGTGCACCCACAGGTACACATGATGGTGCACATTTATTTAAGCCGGACGGCAAACCCAAACAGTAGCTGCATTCATTCCCCTCCCGTCGTCTCTTCTCTGGTCACCGTAGCCCGGTAGCCATGGCCTGGCCAAAGGTAATGACATACGCCATACTCCCGCCGGAGCGGCGCTTTAATCTGGAAATTTTAGTGGTCATGCATGCATCTTTTTGTGCTAGCACTCTTATATAAGGGTTGACCGGTCGCTTCCCGTGGACGTGCGCGGGCGGTGGAAGAGGAAGGAGAAGGTAAGCGGGCTGTGGAGTAACGTTGTTTACCACATTTTCTTAGGAAACTGAGTGCAATAATTGAGTAGTTTTACAAACTACCAGTACTACACCTGAAATGGTTCAAAACCAATACCACCACCACGCCCACGTCTGACCGCCCTGGCCGACCCAACCCCCTCCCTTGCCGGTGCTCGCTTCTCGCATGAAACGGTCAGTGTCACCCCAAAACGTCAATGTCACATTAATGCCCGACCAGAGCGGAGGCGACCTCTCACTGGCGCCGGCTTTGAAGCAGCACGACGGCCAAGAGAGCGCCGCTTCCCGGTGCACGCGATTGCTTCGCGTCGAGGCTGGCCATAGTTTGGATGAGTCTCCATCATGGGGAGCCACACTAACTGCGATGATATGGACTCCTTTTGCCCACAGTTATGGATCATTCCATCTATGAAGAACACGTCAGACTGGAACTACGAGACGGACGTGTACCCATGAGTGGATGTACGAACCCGAGTAATGTAGCGCAATAAGTGAGGTATAAAGGCACAAATAGTATGAACATGCGTGGCATATAGGCATTTGTCTCTTACTACTACTAAATGTTGTACGTGCAATGCCCTGTGATGTTATGGAGTACGTGCCTAAGTACTCTACTACTACTATATTAATTGGAGGCACATATTAGGTTTTATATCTGTTTACGTGTATGCCCCGAGACCTTCCAACTTGACATGTCTTTCTCTCCGGGTCGCACTTTGTATCGTTCATATCACTAGTACTACTACGTGTGGTCTCCGGGCCTCTCTTTTCTTGAGTGCTTTCTGAATTTTCCGCTCCGTCTGTGCGGCTTTGGCCGCCTCTTGCTCTACCGCCCATTCGGCCTTGGCAGCTTCAAATTCCACCCACATAGGTGTGAGGTCGCTAGAGACGATGAACTCGACACAGTGGGATGCCATCGCTTCCCTACCATTCTGTGTGCGGTCATGGGCGATGAGGAACTCGGCACGGCGGGATGCCATTGCTTCCTTACCGGTTAGTGTGCGGCGCGGTGGCATGAACGACGCTTGGTGACAGCTCTGGGGTGGAGTGGCCGGACAACCGTATAGTGCATTGGTTTGTCAAGAGCTCAAGGACAGAAGACAAAGGTAATTTGGATTCCCCTTCAATCCTGGTCATTTATTACCGAGTAAAATGCATTGGCGGTCATCGAACTTGTCTTGATAGCTCACTTTGATCATTGTATATGAGATATGGTGATTATACGGTCACTGGCTCAGCGTATAGCTCCGTATTTGTCTGGTTGACCAGTCAAACAGTCTGCATGCGCCTCATCAGCTCGTGTTCTTTATCTATCTATCTATGCAGGCCTACCTGTCAGTGGAGAAAGAAATAAAAACCAAAATTATGCGTATGTGAGGAATCAAACCACGGACTCGTCACTGCAACGCACACTCGTCAGCCAAATGAAAATTAAATACTTTGCGTTAAATGCACAGACGAGTTTTTTTATATTATACGTGATGCACACATTAGCGCACACCGTCTATAGAGGCAAGTAGCATGTACTCGTGTAGACACTCACGCTCATGCTGTCAAACCATGCTAATGCATACACGTTGCCCTCTCAATCAAAGTCCTGCTCATGGCGCAATGCAAACGACGAGCCCATCACCTGCACGCCCTGACGGTGCCTTACATTACTGTTTAGACATTTGCTAGAGGCCTCCGTGAACACTGAGCATGTATTCACCTGGCTCAACACCAACGGTCATACTCGTGACTTGGCGGCTTGCTCATGTATATCGTCCATCACAACGACAATCTATAAAACAGCCTAGCTAGAGAGGTACTATGGTACAGAGTATGTATTATCATGAGCGACCGATCATAGTGCCACTGCACATGAGTGTGTGTCTGATCGATTCGTCCATTATTCGTAAGTTATGCATGGTTGTGTGGTGTCTAATGGTGGTCGTCGAAGGCTAGCTAGCGACAAGAGCAGTTGCATGGACGCCTGGTTGTCAATACGTGCCACATATGCTTCAAAGGCTTGTCATCCATGAGTTCACATTTTACCACCACGCCAACATCTGACCGCCCTGGCCTACCGAAACCCCTTCCATCGCTAGCGCGCGCTTCCCACCTGAAATGGTCACCGTCTCTCCAGAACGTCAATGCCGTATTCACCAGACTTAACTACAGGTGCAGTTGGTGTGTCACTGACATGCGGGCCAGATGCCCATTGGGCCCACATGTCAGTGACCCAACGCACCTGCGATTAAGTAACTGAAGCAGCGTCCGCATTCATGCTTGATGCGACCTCTCACTGGCGCTGGCATTGCAGCAGCGCGAAGGCCGAGAGAGTGCCACCCGCGCGGCATCCCGGTGCAAGCGACTGTTCCGCATTAACGACACCACGACCATCCTTCTGTCCGCCGCCCACATTAATGACATGTGACTGCCGACGAACCTACTCCGGCGCCAGCCTTCCATCCGTCTGCCGCGGCTCATTGCCATTCACCCACTATATTAACTTGAGCCCCAACTCCCAGCCATAGCCAAAGACCCACACTCATTCTCCTCCAGTCCCTTCCTTCTGTCGGCACCACTCCAACCATGGCCTCCTGGCGCTCGAAAGATCTCTTGGACGTACTATCGCAGGAGCAGATGAAGGACATCGGCGGCTCCGCTCCGGGCGCGCTCCAAAGCTCTCTTGGACGTACTGTCATAGGAGCATACGAAGGAGATCACCGGCTCCCCCCCGGCCGCCCTCCGCCACCACGACCACGAAGCCGGCACGCATGCGTGGGCGCAGCTGGCAGCGAGGAAGAGTAGTACACGGTAGGTCGCCGCTGCTCTGGTCCCAGGAAGGCCACCGCTCCTCCACTCAGTCGATGCCAAGCTTGGTGGGATAAACATCGGCGGCCGATTAGCCGCTTGACAGCGACGTGGAGGCGGAAATCTTCAGAACCTTGTGCTCTAGAGGAGGAGGTTATCGAGGTGGATGAGGAGGAGGCAATGGCAATGGCCGCCTTTCTCGGGTTCATGGGCGAACATGGTGGTCGGGCGTCGGCGATCGTTTAGATTAGGTTTACAGTAGGTTTTAGTACGGTTTGTGCGAAATATGTAATGAATTTCATCTAGTTTATAGGAAAAGTTTTCGAAATGTAATGAATTTCATCCGGTTAATTTGAAATTTGCTTTGTTTGCATGAATTTCGTCCGGTTAGTTCATATAGTTGTCGAAAGGTATGCGGGCAGCATTGGATGGCATCCATTAGTGTCCTCGGACTGATGCCGGTGTAAATTTGTGGGCTAGCGCTGGAGATGCCCTAACTATCATGCTATAATCGCTAACAGTGCTCCATTATTTCGCAGGGAACAGTTACCCCTCGATCAAAATCAGATCTGTCGTGTTTCGCACTCCTCCCACGTAAGAGTGTAGACTCTTGCTTACATAAAAATGGAGCAAGTGGACGGCACTGTAGCATGTCATATCACTCAAACTAGCCCGCCTAACGCTCGGGAAAGCACTGTCCTCGTCATTTTGTTCTGGATTTCTATCGATCAATCGCACGAAAATGTTACGCTTTGCAAGTTCAAAAGGAAAAGGCAACACACTTAGGACTCGTACGCGTCGTGTTCGCGGAGCACCCCCAATAGTCCGGCTCGCACGCCGCTCACCAGAGGGGACACGCGTTGTCTTGCATTTTCACTAACATGTGGGACTGCAATTGAATAAACCATTGATAGTTGAAATCTAATCGCTTGGCGGGTGTCGGCTGAGAAAAGAGAGACGGGGGAGGGAGAAGAGATCGCCCGCCCGCTGCACACAGACTCCAAGAAATATATGGTGAGAATGTGAGGTGGGCCATGCAGGAGTCTGGACCGCTTCCAAGCCCGCTTCTGACCGCCCGGCCCACCAGAACCCCCCCACCACCTCCCCACGCATGCTCCCCCCTCAGACTAGTCACAGTGCGGAGTAACATAAAGTAGTAACATGCATATGTTACTACTCTATGTTACTACCTCCACAGTGGGTAGTAACATATGTGTTGTGTCATGCATCACTTCATTTATTAGGTTGTAGACTCATCTTTTCTTGATATGTGTGATGTTACAGGAACTAGCTATGTTACCACATGCCTCTCTTTCTTCATTAATTACATGCCACATCATCTATTTTTTCTAGATAAGTGTGATGTTACCACCTATGTTACTCCCACTGTGGGTAGTCTCAGACACCAGCTGCCCGCATTCATAGCAAGTAGTACCAGTAAAATTCTGGGCTATAAGCCTGCTTATGTGGAGGAGAGAGAGGCATTGACAAAGTCAAGGAGTGGGATCTGCAGGAGCCCATCTCTACATGTGCTCCTAGGTATAAAAAAACTAATTCTAAAAAAAGAGGCATAGAAAACAATTGTGTCTAAAAAATAAAGGTAAAAAACATTTGAGAGGAAATAGATAGAGAGAAAGTGAGAAAAAGTTGTAACCTTATAACCAACCTTATAGTCAACACTATGGTAGTATTACATGAAGAAGGAGGGAGTGGTGCACATGCCAAGTTCACTGGGCTGCCGTGTTTCACACTCCTCCGTCGTAACAGTGGAGACAATAGCTTCCGTAAAAAAATAAACAATGAATACTTGTTGCTTGTACACTATATCGGAAAAATACTTTCATTCGCCGACATGTGGGACGTCGACCATCCTGGTCCACCTGCCATGCACAAAATTATTCTGGTCCACCCCGGTCGTAACGCAGGCCCAACCTTTCCCACTATAAGTTGGTCGGACGAAGGAACCATCATGAATTTGTTGAATTCCGCTTCTTCAAGAAAACTTACTGTACCCGCAGTACTGCTACCACATGCGAAGACTGGACGGCACTGTACCACGTCATATCACTAAAACCCACTAGGCCAAACTAGCCCGCCTAAGATTTGTACTCCCTCCGTTTCAAAGTTAGTAGTACAAAGTTGAGCCATCAATTTTGGAACGGAGGGAGTACGTCTCTGTACTGCTATGATTTTGTGTTGTTCGTCTATGTATTTTTGCTACGATTTTCCTACCCTATGAACCAAATGAGGTCTGAATGTATCCGTGTCGACTATTGTCTGATCAATCGCTAAGCCTACAGTTTTAGGAGCTTGGGCTATTGGACGATCGACGATGGATCAGTATAAGCGTACCACGAGCTCATCAGCCCCAACATTTCTCTTCGGTGAGTGTTTTGCAAGTACTACAACTCACACAGTAGCTAGCCTACTAACACCAAGAATCATCAAACAAGCCCTGCTAATATGATAAATAGTTCAAACTTACATCTAAGCATGCAATATTTAGAGACATTAAAACTGCACGCTTTTCCAGCCCTCTCATGCCATCAATGTTCCCTGCTGTCCGATCGTCAACTTAAGCATTTTTGGCCGTCGGATTAGGTGCGAATCGCGCCTAATCTCATTTTGTTCGCTAATATCGATCCCACACCGTACTGGGCCGCTGCTCCGGTAGCTTTTTTGGACGTTTTGTGTTAAATTGGGCCCAATGGGCTATACTGAGTCTCCTCTCCTCACTCGAAGCGGATCGATACGTAGGCTCGCACAACCCTCTCCTCGACTCCTCCTCTCCCCGACCTCTCTCCTCTCCTCCCAATCTAGGCGGCTGCGCGTATCCTTCCCAGCAGCGCCGCCGACCACAACTTCAACCTCGACCAGCAGCCCCCTCACTCATTCTCGACCGCTAGCGGCAGCGCGCATAATGAAACGGCGGCGCCATCTCCGCTGATTTTCCTACCACGACGGTGTGCTTAGAGTCGTCCTTCAAGGTGGAACGCGACCACCCCTGCCATCCATCCCTCTAGGAAGATCCTATGCCACTGGCCTCGTGGCTCTGGAGCCCCTTGTAGGTGCACAACCAGGACAAACGTGTCATAAGCATCAAGGGATTTGGGGCACTTATCTGCAGGACATGACACCTTCTCCTATGGACGTTGATGTCAAACCCTCCTCCCAAGGTGACCATACAATCACATTCATACAATTTTCCAAAACTGTGTTTCTCATTGTCTTGCACTCGCATCCGTACAATATTTCATTTTTATTTTGTTTTGAAAAGCGTACAATATTTTCTTTGAATCTGTGATTTTTCTCCTATACTAATGGAGAAATTTGCAGGTCCAAACTTTGTGCTATGAAGTAAAGGAAATATTTCTGGAGGAAACTAATGTTCATGTACGGTATCTTTCCCACAATTTTGCAATGGCGCCATTTTATTAATATAGTTAATTGGTTGTTACAAAATATATGGATGGTTTCCTCTGTTCAGTTTTAGTAACATCATGCCATCATCCTCATAGTTTTGTTCTGCACTTGTATTTATTAATGTTCTATTCAGTTTTCTTGTGTGGAAGCGACCAGCTAGAAAAGGCAGGACGAGTTTCTTAATAATGATCATGTTTTGGTGCTACACACAAGAAGTTGCCTGCTCTGAGTTTTATTTCACGAAGCATACTTCAATCTTTGATACAAGTGGACAATAGTGTTACTGTCGGCCTGTACTGGTTGCTGCTGCAGGATCACATGAATCATTTTTCTCCAGAATTGTTGTGTCCATCCGAGCATTTTACTCTATACAGGTATGCGATTTCAAATCTCTCAAATCAAATTCGTTCCTTTGCTCACTTCAATGGTAATTTCATAGTTTATATTACTATGTAATTCCTCCAAGTTTCTTTCATAGATTCAAATTTATTATGATTAAATTTATATCAAGGAAAAGTTTTCATCATATTTTTGGTAGAATTCTCAATGTTCTATGTGTTTGTCCTTTTTGTTCCATTCAATTAGGCTTGAAATAAGTTCCACTGTTCTTTACTTCGGCAATGTATTGCCTTGTTGTATCAGTGTGTCGCCAGACCTCATCTCCTACTATGCATGTGTGTTGCTTTAGGAATCGTCGCGAAGGAGACTACAATGTAATTTTGCTAGATTTTTAATGACTTCAGTTCATTTGAATGCGGGACCTAATAGGCGACACATGTAGTAGTATTTTTGACTTATCTACTTTTAGTGTAGGAGGCCTATGCGAGCATGGAGAAAACTTTCAAAGCATCTAATCATAAATCCGTTACATGTATAATTTTTTATGTTATAAATCTCTAGGTATCGATTACTTTACGTACTTCTAATTTCTAATTCAATAATTCCTTCCATATTATAACTCAGAAGTCTTCTATGTGTATCATATATTGAGTTTCAGATGGACACTAAGATAGCATTGGAGCACCAACTTAGTTCCAACGTAAATACATGATTCTGGAATCCCACAGCTGGAAACATTTAGTACTTACCATTTTTCTCATTTCCTACAGTTTTTATTTCCATGGTCCACAAATGAGTTGATTAAGTGCCTGAAAGCAAACCAGTTGATATATATACTTGAGCTAGCAAATAAGCAAGTACAATATACAAGAGTCTATGAATGTCTTGAATTTTGTTGCAATATATGTCAACATCCGAATTTTATTTTGCGCATCCTGTAGATTATATTTCTCTAAATCGGCCCCTTTTCAGTTATGAGCAGCAATAGTACTACATTAAGATTATAACTTAGGTACAGTTTTTTGCTTTCTAATTCATGAGTGTCTCTGCTATTACTGGAGTGCAGACTCGGAATCTAAGTTTTACCATGTGATGCCACGACAACTATCTGGCAAACACGACTGAACCTTATAAGCTAGCCTCAAGAACACAAAAGTCCATTCCCTTTGGTTCTGCTGGTCCTCATAAATACTCATGTTGCTTACTACAGTTCTGAGGTATATACAAGAAGAGAGGGTGCCAATCAGGATATAGACTGTTATGCTCAAACTTATTCAACATTATTGCAGAAAGTTTGGTAGTTGCCAGATGAAGTTGTTGAAGAGGATTCAAGTTTCATTTCAATAAAAAGTATTTGATTGACTCTTTGCTGAAATTAATTTCAGTACACTAATGCATGGACGACACGGGTTGCATGCTAGGTGTACTGACCTATTACACATCTTCACATTTATTCCAGTTCACTTTTGTTCTAATACTCTTTGTTTTTCTCTTACCCAAGAGACCAGATGTTACTTGCTATATCAGTTATGTTGTCATGCCACAGCCTGGTTGCTGGTCGACATTTCAATTTGGATTATATTTAATTCATACAAGTCTAACGACACCCTTTTCCATGCTGATGTTTTGGTAAGGCTTTTCATGTATCGAATGGAATTATTGGTCTGTCACTTTCTTACCGCCTGGCTGGTCTTTAATAAAACAAGCAAACAAAACTGAATTATATGATTAGTACATATCCATACTATGTAGGATAGTTTTATTTGATAATTCTAACAAATCATAATCCTTGTTAGCACTCTTATCACATGAATGCGATGAACTCCGTGAGAAATGGCTAGGTGCATCAGGCCCACCCAGTTCTTTGTTTCCGAACATGGTGGCCCTTTAGGCTCTCACCTAATTCTTTATTTCTGAATATGGTGACCCTTTAGTAGAGGCTTGTGAAGAGTTTGATAATGCACCATGTATACAATCTATGGCTTATTGCTTATTTTGTCTTGATAGTACTGATTAGTTGTATTTACTATCTAAATTGTTCTATATATTTTATACCCAGCCAATTTGAATATGTGAAGGATGATTTTACCGTGTGTATATGAGATTTCCTCATATTACAGACTAATTTATGGTTATGGTTATGCAAATTTAATATGTTTCATGTGATAATATATTTACGAAAATTCCTATCATTTAGTTGTACAAATAGACAGGCGCTGTAATGCGCGCCATCAGTGATCTAGTATTACATCAAAAGCTGGTGAGGATACATCTGTTTCCACAACTCGTAGAGGGTTCGCATGATTCACTATCAAACAAAAGTAGAAAGTACCACCCATAAAAGACAGTGCACTAGCCCTAAGATGGTTTGATAACATGCATCATTCTGATAATTAAACACAATGCAAACTACCTTGAAGGATTAGCGCGACCAACTATTTCTTGTCATCGATCTCTCGGGCAATGACCACAACACAGACAACGGCATGGGAATCGATCTTTGGGGCAATGTCCACCGCGACATCATAATCGATCTCTAGGGCGATGTCCACAGGATGGACAGCGGCATCGGAATCGATCTACGAGGTGATGTCAACAGGACAGACTGCGACATCGAAAACGGTCTCTGGGGCGTTGTCCACAGGACGGGCCGCAACATCGGAATCATCAAGAACGTCCACCAGCACCCGCAAAACCCTAACATTTTTATCAAGCACATTGCAAATAATCAAAAACCACAACTATCGTAAGCCATTTTTTTACCTTGTGCAGCTCACCGGGGGATCCCATCCCTTCGGGGGCCATCTCCTCGTCCTCGATGGGGGCCATCACCTTGCCAGGGGAATACTGCTTCTCAACGGTGACTATCTCCTCAAACTCGGCCTTGAGCCTCGCATAGGTGGCCATTAGAGTTTCTGGGGTAGGCACGGTGGGGCCCTTCCTGTTCTTCCAACTTTCTTTGAGGAGTTCCGTGGCACCCCGGCTCAGAGAAACCGGAACGCCTCGTATTCCAACATAGAGATCGAGGAGAAGTCTCTGGAATACGGCAGTGCTTGACATAGAACAAATCGGCTCTTATTACAAGAATAATAATACAAGGGTCTGATGTTACAAAGAAGCACATCAGCACGACGACACTACCCCTGCGATACTACACTTGCTCTATGCTAGCAGCGGAACAACTCGAAGCAGCGGAATACTTCTAACAGCGGAACGACGACGAAGGTGGTGAACTCCACTCCGCAGGGACTTTGGCTGGGACACGATCTAGCTCGTACGCACGGCAGCCTCGACAAGCAATCAAGCAATCATGGCATCACCTGCAATTTGGCATGACACGCTAGGTCAGTACATTGAATGTACTTGCAAGCTCACAACAACCATAAACATCAAGGCAAGACAATAACATAGCATTAAACAGGTTAATTAATTAACAACTACCATGATGAAGCAACTACTAAGCATGGTATGAAACTACTATCATACTGGTAAACTACATCTTATCTCTCCATAATCATATCACTCTTGGCTAAACCGGCCAAGCAATATACCATCTTGATCACCTCGTGATCAAAACCCAACGGTGATCACTCACAGATCACAAACAGAACCACCCTTGGTTCAACGGGTTACCTCGTAACCAAACGGTGATCATTCACGGATCACAAATGGAACATCCACATGATCACCTCGTGATCACATCACAAAATGAATGATCATCCTCAAGATCATCCCAACTTCATCATCAACATCCTGCCAATCTGTACTACTCAATATATCAACATATAAATCACCTATAAGTCATTCCGTCATGTGTGTGTTGACCGAACGGTGTGACCTAGTACGAACCCATGCCCATGACCGAGGATGCGGTTATCGATAGATTCAACACACACACTCTGCAGAGGTAGCGCACTTTACCCACACCACGGAATCCATGGCCTCGCACTCCCATTCGGGTGGACCAACGACATTCTGACAAAACCGATCTACTGCCATGACACTCTCCCAGCCACTCCGACCAACACCCCTTTTGGTTTCAGTCCTGGGTGGCCCCGTGCCTACCAAAGTCACCAACGGCCACCGTCATGGCAAAATAAAAACGGTCCCAAACGGGGACAAAGGTATACCAATCACAACAACGGGCCCAGAAGCTTATGCCATCCTACCTGATCAAGGTAGCACCCGCGCATAACCTTTCCTTGTTGGAGGCACCAGCGAGAGGCATGACAATAGCATCACATTAGGGCCTTCCCATAAAGGCAAATGTGGTTGCACTAGAAAATATAACTATGCTAACTAATACTCTGATACCATCTGTCGACCTATAATCCAAGTCATAGCAATATCCAACAAATAATCCAAAGCTTAATATCGTCTTACCAAAATACTCCAAGGACAGCATAACACTACTATCATGATGAATCCAAGAACAATAAAACTACTACTCAAATATCAAGAACTAACTATCCAACTATGATCCACATGCAAACATCATCTCCAACCTCATACTCCAAAACATAATATTATCTAGCATCATGATGAAAATAACACTAGCCACTAATAATCCAAAGGCAACATGATTTCCAAAGTAATACTCCAAAATAATACTAGATACCATCATGAAAATAATCATAATAGCCACTAAGAATCCAAAGGCACATGTCATCCACATAATCATCAAAACATAAGTCCTAGAACTCCAGGCAATATCATGGCAACATCAATATCAACACAATACTCCGAGAAATGCCATGAACAAATCATACATAGCTAATGCAATATTTTAAACCAGTTCAAATAAATAAACCATGCCACTGCATTGCAATCATGCAAATGGAGGGTGTGGCTTGCCTGGGGTGGAAGAAATCACCGGGAGAAAGTGCGAGAAACTCACGGAAAGGATCACTGGAAAACGTACTCTCTCGGAGGGGGCTGAATAAGGGCAGGGGCAAAATGCTCATTTTCATAATGTCAAAACATGGTGAAAATGGTTCCATCGGAACGGGCTCGACGAAACGAAGAAGTGGGCTTTGGAATCACCTGATTTGGAGCTATGGGTAAAAAGATATGACTGTTTTTCTACCAGGGACCTATTTGTAAAGAAATCATCACAAACGGGCCCTCGACTGAAAAAAACAGAAAAAGTATTTGGCCGAATACGCTTTCCAGAAAGGAAAGCGCATTCCTGGCTTAAGCAGCACCGAAATACGCCTTCCGAATGGGAAAACGCATCCTCGTGGATGCGCTTCCACTTATCCACCATGGCGGTGGCAGGGCCGAGCACTAGGTCGATGGCGCGTGGGGCCTGCCACATCTTCTCTCTCCTACCACACCTCCTTCTACTTCCCCCGCATCTGCTCCTCCTCTCCTCGACAGAACACAGGGCAGGGGCACTGTCGTCGCCGGGCACGGCGGCTCCAGCCATCTTCGGCCAGGGAGAGGACACCGATGGCCTCGGGACAGAGGCCCACACCCATCCAGGGGCTGCACGCACGCCGGGGAGCGCTGTAGCGGCGAAAACAAGGAGCACCCGCGGGCGTGGTGTTCGGCCAAGGTGGGGCACGTGGCGGTGAGGGCTCCGGCGACGAACTAAGTAGATGGGGAGGACCGCCGGGGACTAGGTTGTGCTCTGGTAGTGGCTATGAGGAGAGGGAGGGCTCGGTTCAGAAGAACTTAGGGTGGAGGGAGCGGCGGCCATGGAGGCAATGGTGGTCATGGAGGGCGGCTCGAGCTCGGGGAAATGATCAGGGGAGGCTAGAGGAGGTGCAGGAGGCCAGTGATGAAGCAAGACAGGGTCGGGGTGGCCTTATATAGTCGGGGGAGGGGTGTGCCGTGCTGTCGTCGCCGCGGATGCGTGGCCGGCGCCGCGGACGCGTGTGCACGTGCATGAGCTCGGGGTTAGGCGACGAGAGGGAACATGAGTGAGAGCTCAGAGGGAAGAGGCGACCAAGGGAGCGCAGCGAGGAAGAAGATGGCGAGCTCCAAGCCGAACCGCCATTGTTCGTCCGTGGGCGTGTGGCGGCTTGCGTCGGCGAGGAAGCGGACAGAGGGGGATGAGTTGTCCAGGGGAACGGAGACGATGAGGTGAAGCCAAGGGACACGCTCACGCGCGCGAAGACGACGAGAGGGGAGTGGATGAAGCAGAAAGAACACCCTGGACGCGGCCACTGCGCACAGAGCGCACGCACTATTATGCCATTAACCCGGTCACCGCGTGCACTGGCATGTAGTGGGGGCGATGGGCTGGAACTTGTTGTCTAGTGGTAAGTTCTTCCAGGGGAGGTTTCAACTGCAGTGGTAGATCGATGAAAAATGGTCTGGTTAAATGGTAATCACCGTCTGAAGTTTACTGCAGTAAACTTAGCCGTGCAATGGTGATCAACAGGAACTTTACTGGTGCCAAAGAGTTTGTCTGGGTGATCAGCTACGTAAGGACTATGATCATGGAGGTTTTGGGGCATAATGGAGCACAAACTAATATAGTTGCTTTGTAACTCACATTATGGGTCCAAAAACATGATTAGGAAGGTGCACTCACATGGAGATTCCACTGGAGCTGAAATCTGGCAAGGCTTAGTGATTTGGTCATCAGAAGATGCTGTAAAAAGTTTGCACCAAAATGGTACTTCCTTCATAGCTATTCCCTCTATCCAGAAACTTGCAAAAATTCTAGAGGGATATTTGCTTGATGAATTAATCCCAAATTTGGTGGAGGGAAGTTATTTGGGCAGGAGAATTCTCTGATAAATTTTTAGGTAAAATGAAGCAATATAAAATATACTTGCTTCACAACCTCAAAATAGTGACAGAATCAAAGATTGTATCCTGTGCTCACATAGATCAAGGGATGGAGCTGAAATTTGGAGGAGTGTGATAATATGAGAACATAAAGGAGTGTGCAAAATTTAAACTCATTTGGAAACTCCTAGCTAGTACTTCCTTCACAAAGCCTTCTGTCTGACAAAAACTTTGAAAAATCACTGAGGAAGATTGGCTTGGCAAATAAAGTTGAATTTTTGCATGGGACAATCATTTGGACATAAGAGAATGGCCAAAAGGTTTGTGAGAAATCAGGAAAGGATAGGTGGCATTTCCTTCACAAAGTGCCCCTCTGGATAGAAATGAAGAATAATTATTGGGGAATTATTCTTAGGCTAGGACATGAAAGTTTGGGCATATTTGTGCAACATATGACCAAAAGAAATTATGAGAATTATTTGGGAATTTTTGGATGAACAGAAATATGGGTTGCTTTACAACCTAGGGTAGACAGGGTTATTCCTTTAATAGAAAAATAAATATTCCTAAAAAAAGAAATTAGGGTTTGGTCAAGCAGTGAAGTGACACGATCTTGACAATGTTTTGAGAATGATGAGCCACTTGGGGAGGGGGAATGAGGATGATTTCCCAGGTGGCAAGGCCACAAAACCACTCCAAAAAGAAAAACAGAGCAAAAACCAATAAATCAAAAAGAAAAAGAAAAGGGCCAAAATCCAGGCTGTTACAAGTTCGTCCGCCAACGTCGTCAACTCTTTGGCCAGTGCTTGCTTCTTGGAGTTCTTCATCTCCATGGGTTGGCCCGCCAACATGGTCAACTCGTTGGTCGGTGCTCGCTTCCTGGAGAGCGCTGTCTCCAGTGGGTTGTCTGCTGGCAACTCTTTGCCTAGTGCTCCAGGATACCTCAATGAACTGACAAACAAAAAGCAATCGAAACGAAACCACAATCACAATGAAAACAGGAAAAGAATAGGCCATGAGAATCGGTCGGTGCTTCACAAAAAGAAGATTCTTGGAATGAAAATATAGTAGCATCACTGATTCACCCACCTTTCCTTCGTCACTACAGAAGAAAAAAGGCAGAAGTGAGTAGCCTGGAGTGAGGTTTTCTTCAAGAAAGGGGAGAAAGGGCTTCAATGAGCGTTCCAGTGAAATGATGGTTGCTTCGTCCAGTCCAACTTCGAGGCCACTTTACCACTGCTAGTAAAGGTGCGGGTTTTGTGATATGACGGGTCATGACGGCCACACCGAGGTGACCGGTGAGTCTCGACTATAGCACCTCGCTGTGATTTGGTGGATGGAATGCGGGCCTGGATGCTTTGATGTCCCGCATGTAGATAGAGCGGCTAGTCATATAGGAGTACTCAATATTGTGCACTGCGACCAAGGCGGAGAAGAAAACGAGAGAACTACACATTTATTTATGATGTAGATTCACTCATTTTTCTCTAGTACTGCTCATTTAGGGTGTAGTCTAGTCACTTGTTGAAATCTCTAGAAAGGCAAATACTCCTTTCCAGTTTACAGGGCTATACTAGCAAGTAGTACTACAATAGTGGGCTCAAATAGCAATTTTGTCTCATGCAATAGCCTGGCTATATGCGTGCTCCAAGCCCTTCTCGACCCACTTTTGGGTGTTTGGTAGGGTGTATGAAGGGTGCATGAGTCCACACTAGCTTAACACAAATACACTAAGAGCATGCATGAGAAGAGCATGCATGAAGAGGGAACAACTATGCTGAGATGAGAATGCAACCAAACACACTGTGGCGAGCATTCGCAACGGCCACGTTCGGGTTGCGCTTGGCTCTTTGCCTCTTCGAGAAGACGAACAATGATTTTACTACTACTTCTACAGTATCGAATCCACCGCTGCATGTCCGTTCACCGCGTGCGGGAGGGATAGCTTGTTGTAGTACTCTATAAGGCTACTTGTAATGGGAGTATCATAGGTAGTACTCCCTCCGTTCCTAAATATTTGTCTTTCTAGAGATTTCAACAAATGGCTACATATGGAGCAAAATGAGTGAATCTACACTCTAAAATATGTATATATACATCCGTATGTGGTAGTGCATTTGAAATATCTAAAATGAAAAATATTTAGGAACGGAGGGAGTATCATGCATGCCAACTAGGCAAATTTGATGAGGTGGCATAAAAGTAAATGAAGAAAGAGAGGGTTGAGTATCATATCATGATACCATATCATATTAAATGTTGTGCTACTATGTGTCATGCATACTAATAAATGAAGTCATCGATGATACTAACATATGATACTATGCACTACAGATGTGTAGTATCATACACTAGTATCATATGCATGATAGTAATATTCCATTATGACCAGCCTAAGCAAAAGCATGTCCTTGTCTGCAACCCACTGCACGCATGGGCGAGGGAGAAGGCATGTAGTAGTAAAATCAAGCTTCTCCTCATTGTACGAGTTAACGCGACACATCATAGCACTGGCCCCACATGGTTGCCTCTAAACTTGGCTGAAAGACCCGTAGTGTACAATATATTTGCTACGACCTCTAACATTTACCCCACCACAAATTAAAATATATATTCCTATCTTGACCAGATGAGCGTGCAAACTACAATCACCAGGATGAAAGGTAGGGCCAGAAGATCATTTTAATAAAAAAGCATGCAGCCGACCCCAACAATTTTAAGCTTACGGGCACGTTACACGCTATCCTAGACTACTCTACACATGAAACTGCCACACGAGCGTCCGGGCTGCGCTTGGCTCTTCTCCTCTTCGGGAAGTCGAACAATGATGGAGTACTACTGCAGTGGAGGAGTACTACAGTATGCTTCTGGCCATCTGACACCGAATGAACTACTGCATGTCCACTGCGTGTGAGAGGGAGAGCGTGTAGCGAAAGCTTCTCCTGGTCCTGCCAGCCACCACGCTCATGGGCGAGGGAGGGACACAACTTCATTGACTTACTGCTCCTGCCTTTGCGTGAATGACAGGTGGGCCCAACTGGTGGCTGGCCCACCTGTCATGCAGCCAAAGGCAGGTGCGGTTAAGGTGAGAGGGCGTTATAGTAATCAAACTTCTTGGTGTACGAGTTGACGCAACACATCAAAGCACTGCACTCGATATATTTCAATAATTTGCGTTTATCGATGCATTAATTACAATGCATGCATGCATGCCGTGACTCTCCTTTTGATACTTGCATGTGTTGATTCAATGCACCTTGCCAAATTTTGACTATAAATTTAACTAACCAGATGTTCATGCATGTCACAAAAATTACATAATTGAAAACTATGTTCAAATACGAATCAAACGATATATTTTTTTGTTAACATGCACTAACATTTTATTAGTTAAATCTTTGGTCAAAATTTAGCACCAATTACAAAGGGGCCCAATAAATATTGTACTCTCATATTTTGTTTTGAGGATACTCCCAAATAGAAAATATAAATAATAATGCATGTTGGGGCAACCCACGTTTCCTGAATTTTAGCCCTGGGCTTGTTCACAAACTTTATGAGGGGGTGGTTGTTCATTTAATGGAGGGTCTTGTACCAGACTTGAACGATACAAAGTGCGACCTGGCACACTGTAACACCACTTGGAATAAGCGGGTAACTATCTCAAAAAACAATCAACAACTCAAAAAAATGGCGACCTGTCATGTACACAGTTTTAAACGATTGTTTTGATGGAGTGAAAAAGGAAAACTACCCCACTACGTATATATAGGCCGGAGCCTCCGCGCTTGCTTGCTATGGTTGCTCTATTCACACACTCTCATCCTCTCCAGATGTAAACAAGATAGCGGTGGTAACACTGTCTTTATCCCTTCAAAAAACACTGTCTTTTATCCTCACTGCTGGTTATAGATCCAGACGTATCCCCCTCCGCTGGTGAAGGGGAGGAGGGGCAGCATTTAGGCCGTCGTCGATAACGAGGGAGGAGACCCACTGCCGGCCGCACGGTTATCTCTGGCCGAGCACCGGCGCGGGAGGTCCTCCGATCCCTTCGTCGTTTCCCTAGTGTGGGTGGATCTGGCCTCCCGCCGCCAACCTATCCACATTCCGACAACCTTCAGGTATATCTTCCTTCAAAACTGCCCTAGCTCTACTTCCCCAGCTCACTACGTCGCTGCATGTGTATCATTTTCTACCTCTCAGCCCCTCTCTATCGGATGGTCCAACGACACATATTTTTTTCTTCTATTGTTAGAGGTAAAGCTACTTCATAGAGTCGAATCTTGTACTTGGTTCAAACAAGAAATAAAGCGGTGGTGGGGGAATTTAGTATGACTTCGGACTTGGTACAAACATGAAGGAAAGGGGGTGAAAGTAGTGCAGACTGGTCATCCAACCTGTCTCTTGGTCGAAAAGGGAAATATAGGGGAAACATTGTACACAGTGGTATGACCAGGACTAGATTTTCTATCCACACATAGGAGTAGGTGGCTAGAGTGAACAAAAATGGGACCAACCCAGATATGTTTCTTGGATGTTTATTTCTCAGGGCAACAAACTCTGAATCACCACTTTATGCCCCAGGTTAGGTACATCGTGCTGGACTGCTGGTGCACCCACTATCCCATGCCCTTATACCAAATATTTATCTATTCTTAATCTAATGCCCCTGGTAAAATGAAGCCATGTCACTGTTATAAGCCATGATAATTTTAGCCAAATGTTTTTGCCTCTAATTGTTTGAGACCCTGACTGTTTCCTCTATAGCTTTTTGTGCAAACAGGGATGTCCATTTCACCTGGTTGCTGTTGTGACCTTTTGGTGCACCACACAAAACACTTCTTAAAAGAAGTGACTTTTGTGCTATTTAAGTAGAATGTCAGAATGGAATAGTTGGTTCATTTTGGTGGAACTGCACAAAGGGAGATCTGTGTTCCAATCATCATCATCTATATTAGCACCATAACCTTCCTTTAGGTAAGAATGATATTTAATGCCTGTGTTCATCTCTATATTGCGACTGCCATGAGAAAATAATGCTATTGTTTACTAGTACACTTGTACTCTCTCACTGACAAAACCAATTCTGAAATAGAAGGCCAATCATGTACTTGCTTTCACCAACTGGTGAGAAGAAAGAGAAACAAAGCATGAATAGGAAGAAGAAAACAGTGGCAAGGTGATCTTGCTGAAGCCGAGGCCTTAGTCGAGGCCATTCAAGGGCTCCGGCAACATCTACCTTACATGTGAGATGATCCTCCAGGGAGCCCTTCCACTTCTGCGTATTGTCCATCATGAATTTGATGCTACTGTTAGAGTAATATGCTAATGTCTTTTTATCCTTTCTCACTAAGATAATGAAGGTTTCACCTTGTTCCTACTTGTACAAACGGGGATCATGTTGTGCCAATCATACATTTTAGTGGAACTACACAAGACAATACAATGAAATGTATCCCAACCAGTGCTTTAACTCTGCTGGAAGTTCTTGATAATCTTTCGATATAATCTCAGCACTGGTAAACAAGAGTGATTTCAACCATACATTTGAAGTGCAGAAAAATATATACTATTGAGTGATTCCAATGAGTGTTGTATCATCTCTTCTAGGACTACATGCATAAGCTTTTTGGTCAGGTTGGTACCGGCCTAAGGCCTTCATCCATATTAGTTTGCTGTCATCTCTATTTGTATCATGCTACTATCATGAGAAACTCCTTTATCTTTGCACGTTAAAGTTTTGCAACGTATGATACATGGCAATGCTTTGAGTGTTGAGCTAATTGGCACTGATTAAATAAACTAATACCTCTCTTTAAGCAAGACTACTATGTTGCTAACTTTACCCATTAAGATAATGAAGGCGCTTCTATTTGTTAGTGTATGTTTCATCAACTAGTCCCACTATTACAGTAATCTCAGTCTCTCAATATATGTGCCAACAGGGATGCCCGATTTTGGTGGAGCTGCACAAAAACTTTGGGTGCTTCATTGCCTCGACATCTTCCTTCCTTTCCTGTCAGTCGCTAATCTGGGCTCACTTCCTTCCTTTGCTATCGGTTGCTTGGCTTATCTCGGCTTCCAGTCAAAGGAAATAGTAATTGATATGCTACCTCACACAGGTTGGTAATAGTCTTTATCTTTATTATTGTGCTTGTCATATGTATTGGTAATTTGGTAGTGTGCTACTATTTGCCGATTTCATAAAGGAGTAACTTGGAGCCTGAACTTGCAGGCAAATCATTACATTGGGTGATTTTAGTAAATTGCACAAAAAGATCAGATGGACAAATACTTATACTGCTTCTATGCACTCCAAAGTTCACTCAGACAAGCATCGATGTTGACAAGAAGTGCCTATATTCATTCGAGTATCAACCGGCGTCAACCAGTTGTCAAACTCCAAGTATTAGGAGAGTGAACGCCCAAAATATTGCTTGGCGCATAGCCCAGAAAAACACAGTCCAGTCTTTGGTCCCAACTTGTGCCTTATGGTTATGGACACATATGGTAGCGAACTGTATGGCATGGAGTCTAAAGATTCCAAACAAGTTGGTTGACGCGTATATTCATCTGGCACTTAATCAGTCTGCACGCCAGGGATGCTCCATTTCAATTGAACTGCACAAAAAATTTGGGTGGTTTATTTTCTCAACCTCCTCCTTTCTTGTCTGCAATGTAGAATTTTGGTGAGCTACAGGACCAAGATGAGCCAGTAAACTAGTTGGATGAAAGTAGTGGCCAAGTTGCTCAAACCTCCCTCAGGACGAGGCCACTATTTGAGGATAAACCTACAAGCAAAGTTCAGATTGTCTGTGCTACCTCTTATGTACTCGAAAGTTTACTCGTACAAGCATTAATTTTAGCAAGAAGTACCTCCGACTGAACACCATTTACCAGTTTGTACCCTAGGTAATTAAAGTTCGTCCATGGATGATATTGGCTATGATCTCAATCATTTGGTTGCATAAACATAATGAACATGTGTATATCTGAATCTTTTTGTGAATTATCTATGAATATTGTCGTGTGATCTATCAATCATTTGGATGCATAGACATGCTGAACTTGTGTATATATGAATCTTTTGAGTTGTTGATTGTGAATGTTGGCTTTGAATACAAACATGTCCTGTGAACCTGAGTTTGATACGAATGTTTACCTATTCTGTTGTACTTGTGTGTGAACTTGTTAGTATGTCTATTGTGGGATTTGTGACGTGTGGGTGTCAACGGCACACCTTCTCCCCGAGAAGAATTGCACCTTCTTTGTAGCAACGGTGCATCAACTCTTTTTAATATTTTTGCTCTGTCTTCCCCCTCCCCCGCTCAACCCCTGCCGTAATGTTTTCGACCTCAAAACAAGCATAGTACTGCGTTGTTTTTGGGTCTTGATGAAAAATTGAGTGATGGTTTCTGCAGGTTGGCCCGCCCAGCAAATGGGCTGCTGGTCCACCACGGACTGGGAGGCTAAAACTACAAGTTGTATGGTGCAGCAGCAAGTAAAAAATGCCATCGAGAGCCATCCACGAAAGAAAAAAAATCACATTTGACGTGCTTCTTCAGTCGCGCCGCCGGCCCCCTCTTTAATCCGGTTCGCTCGGGGATCTAGCTGATATCATTTTTTTCCAAAGGGCGAACAAGTATCAGCTAGGCCTAGGTATGTGTAGCCCACGACATACGGAGACATTGGTTTCAACTTATTTTTTGATGTCCATACCGGCCTATGGGCCTCCGAGCGTAGGTTTTACTTTTTCTTAAAGATCGGCAGCCCAATGTATATTTTTTAATAATACACAGATCTCTGTTCTATTTATCTATATATAAGAATAATAACGTTGTGTCCAATTTATGTTTTTCCTTCAAACCAAATATATATATATATATATTTATTTATTATTACTATTATCGTATTTTCTATAGAGACTTATATATACATTATAAAAACATCCCACATGTTATTAACTTATAAAAGTAAATGTTTAACAGAAGTTGGCAAGGAAAATCTTGGTTGTTCTTGACTCACAGGTAGGAAAATCCTGGTGATTGCGTACAAAAGCTTGCGAAGATTTTAAGGACCAATGTAATGATAACGCGGTCATTTTTATTTTGAGCAATAACTCGCTAATTTGTCAACTATATATATAAAATATGTGTCGCTCCGGTTTATTTTTTGATATTAATTGCTCCTTCTAACCTAACATTATATGTAGAACGAGCCCACACTACTGCAGGATGCTGCTAACGCGACACTACGATCAGAGACCATTCGAGAAACTGTGTGCGATGCAATAATCGCAAACGGTGGTGTATGAAAACTGTCAAAAAGGTGTAAAATGTTTGCGATGGAGGATGCATCAAACATGGTTCAGATTTTAGTTGCGTGTGCGGTGAAGGGCATACAATTTAGTTCAATTAACTGTTTGCGATGAGGAGGAATAAAAGAAACGGGCAGCCAGATGAAGGCGTGTGTGATACACAACATACAGTTCACTCGGATGAACTGTTTGTGATTAGGCAATACAAAAGAAACGGGCAGCCAGATGAAGGTGTGTGCGATATACAACATACGGTTCACTCGGATGAACTGTTTGTGATTAGGCAACACAAAAGAAACGGTCAGCCAGATCAAGGTGTGTGCGATATACGGCACGCGGTTCACTCGGATGAACTGTTTCCGTTGACACAAGAGAACATAAACGGTTCAACTTAACAAGACGTGTGTGTTGTGCGATGGAATTGCATACATGACAACAACACACACACACACACACACACACACACATATATATATATATAGACACACACACACTTATAAGGACATGCTTGCATAATCAAATTAAACATCCACTTACATAGGTGGCTACTATAACCATGGCATTTGCACACACCAAAGTAAACTATTACATGCATAATTACATAGGTGGCTACTACACACATGACATTTCCTCACACCAATAAAGTAAACTATATATTACATGCATGATTAACTAGCATAAACGATCATCTGATCATCATCTACTTCTTGTGACGCTTGATCTGCTTGTGGCTCGATCCAGGCTCGTCGATGTTGGTAACTAGGCACTTCCTCTTGTCAACGATCCGCCTGTGCATCTCATAGCATGTCTACACACTCTTGGCCGTCAACCTGAGGTGAGGTTCATCCAGTTGCCACATCCAGGCCCCGTGCTAGGATACGAGACTTGTTCTCTGGGCATCCTGCCTCATCTTTTCATAGTAGGGGTCGATGATGGCCGAGGTGAGTTCGACCAGGGAGTCCTTCTTCGTGCTGCCCCAGACCCTGTAGTGGTCACGGATTTCGACAAGGTTCTTGCAGGCCCAGCCCGTAACACTAAGTGCTTTTACATCGTTGGTGGTTTCCACCGTGGCGAACTTGTAGTCAGTGCTGTTGACAAACTTGTTGAAACGGTCGCAAGGCTCTATGGCCATGCAGTAGTGGTAGATGAGGACATGATGGCGCATGCACAACTGGGTGACATCAACCTTTTGATCTATGTCGGGACGACCGACGGTGTACTAGAGGTCGATGCCGACCACCTTGTACTTATCTCCAGCAAGCAACTGCTCAACGCTGTTGATTTAGTCGTCCACCATGGCCGGGTCGATGGTGTACACAACCGAGAGATCCGTCTCCCTCACGTGGGTCTCCACTCTATGCTCGCCGA
Source organism: Triticum aestivum (assembly GCF_018294505.1). Lineage (NCBI taxonomy): Eukaryota > Viridiplantae > Streptophyta > Magnoliopsida > Poales > Poaceae > Triticum > Triticum aestivum. The sequence continues at coordinate 233,965,910 of NC_057797.1, read as the reverse complement.
ACTCCATTGGAGCGCCGCTGGACATCCCCTCTCTATGTGTCGTCGTGGGTGTGCTTGTTGTGTTGTGGGGCACGATTGAAAGATTAAAGAGACTAAGGTTATAATGGCCGCGGGAATTAAAGGGGAAGCCGGACGACGAGGAATATCGGCAGGCCCTGATGGCAGTTCTAATTTGCAGCGCATAACTCCATCGTGCCGCACGTAACTGCATCGTGTGGCAACGCGCGCGGCGCAACCGCGTGCATATGGGGCCCCCGACGTGATCGTGCGCACGCCCACCCGCTGGCAGAGCGCACGCGGAGGGACGCGAGCAGAGCGCTCCGCGGTCGCCTCAACGGCGATCAACCACACACACACACACACACACACACACACACACACACACACATATATATATATATGTATGTATGTATGTATATATATAGGACTCCTCTTCTATACTCTTGGGAGTATGTACTCCCATCCTCAATATACCTCATATACGCATTAATTATACCTCTTTATTATTCTCAATATACTTCATTAAATATTCTAAGATACCCCAATATGAGTTTAGTTGAAAAAATATCATCTGTGACGTACTTTTTGTAATATACCTTTTCACGTACAAACACATCAGTATATACGTAAATATTTAAAAATACATAGACTCACATGAATTTTTTCATGAAACTCATTTTGGGGTATCTAATAATTACTAATGAAGTATATTAAAAAATAATAAAAAGGTATAAAAGATTCATCTATGTGGTATATGATGAGCGGGAGTACGTACTCCCAGGAGTACTCAACCATTTTCCTATATATATATATATGCATATAACAGTTGAACGTGCAAGGAAAAGCTGCCCACAAGCCAAGCCCACCGACGGACGCGAGCAGAGCGCGCCGCGGCGCCTAACAGCGAGCAGAGCTTGCCGAGGGACGCGAGTAGAGGATGACACAGTGATACGTGGCAAATAAGACGAACTGTGCGAACGATTTCAGAGACATCAAGCACGAATCAGATTAGAGTTGCGTGTGCGATACGTGGCATACAGTTGATCCATCTGAGCTATTTGTGATGGAATAAGCCGTGTGTGATGCGGGCAAACGCTTGCTGGTATATAACCTTAAATTCAACCAAAATAGTGTTAATGCACGTTACAAAAATTGTATAGCTGGAAACTATGTTCAAATAGAACTCCAACGATATAATCTTTGGCGACATGCATTCATATTTTATTAGTTAAATCTTACTTATAAAACAGGACGGGGGTATAGTAGGTAATTAAGTCACAAACATTTTTTTATTAAATGTGTCCTCTCGCACGTCTTGTCACCCCGCTGCCGCAGACGGCTTACATCGCAAGCTTGCGCAGCGTGCGGGGCGTTCTTTTGGCCAAACAGTGGCGCCAATGAATCGTTGGTGAGCCCGTTCCCGCACAACTTCGCAGGTTCCCACGCAAGCTTCCCGCCTGACTCGGTGAAATCCCCCCAAAATCGCAATGCTTATCGGCCTACTATAAAAATCCTCACGGCCAGCGACTCCCGCATCGCATTGGGTGTGCGCGGAACACCCACCACACGCTTCGCCGCCGCTTCCGTTGACAGCTGTTGCCGGCCGCCATTGCCGCCACACCACCGTCGAAAGCCAGGGCTATCTCCCGCTCCGCCATCGCAACCCGAAGGTGGGAGGTGGCTGTCATGGCCGCCACCCCACTGCCGACCACCATGGCCATCAACCGCTCCGCCATCACGGCCTGAAGGCAGGAGGTGGTGGTCATGGCCACCACCTCATCGTTGGCGGCCGTGGCCGCCAGCCCACCGTCGACCGCCGGGATTATCACCCGCTCCGCCGCCGTGACCCTAAGGCGGGAAGCGAAGGTGGAGGCCCGCATGTGCGTCAGCGACCTTGCGCGCTACATCGAGTTCCTGCGGGAGGAGGAGGAGCGCCTTGTCGAGCATGCAAAGAGACTTACGTCAGCCGTGGCCACAACACACGCTGTCGGATTTCGGGTTCCGGCAGACCCTTGAGGTTCGAACACTGGGGTGCGTGCGGAGATCTCTCCCCTACCGATCTACGTCCAATCTCCTCGCGTGATCTAAACTGGAAACAACGAACAACACAAGGGACACAAGGTTTATAATGGTTCGGGCCCCCGCTGTGGTGTAATACCCTACTCAAGTGTGTGGTGTGGTGGATTACCTCAGGGGCTGATGATGAACATTACAAGGGAAGAACAGCATCACGAGAGGTGTTCTTGAGCTAGTGCAATGAACTGCTAGGGTGAGTTCAGTCGCCTCTCTCTCTCTCTCTCTCTCTCTCTGGTAGGGTTCTACTAGATCTCTCGATGTCTCTACTCTATGGTGGCTAGCTCTATTTATAGAGGCCCTGGGCCTCTCCCCAAATAATGAGCAGGAAGGGCGCCAACAATTGGCCATTTTGAAGGGGAACATCTAGTACAAGTTATCCTGACCAAAGGTGGTCTTCGGCTGCCAAAAGTACTGGTGATGATGCCGTCTTGGGCTCCACCGTGACCTCCGCCCTGCCGTTCTGCTGGTCTTGGTCTCGTTGCACCGGAATGGTAACCTTTGCCCGATGCCTTGGCCTATGCTTGCCCCCTTTGCACCAAAGGGGAAACAAGGACACTGCGCAGGCCGGCGCCCGCCTGGTCTCGATCGTCATGGCTTGCGTCACGGGCTCCTCATGAGGTACCCCTGCCTTGATCTCTCCGCCTCCTCGCGAGCCTGCCTGATGAGGCTGCCTCTGAGGAAGCTTTCTGTCGTCCACCCCGCGAGGCTTGGCACCTCGCGAGGGTCTTGAGCTTGAGCTGATGAAGGTGGGCCTCGCTGGGCCCCCACTTGAGCCACGCCGTAGGCCGCAGGCAGGCAAGTCTGGGGACCCCCGTTCCCAGAATGCCGACAGTAGCCCTCGGGCCCAAGGCGCGCCCGGGCTTGGCCTAGCAGGGAAGCAAAGGGGCAAGCACGAAGCGCCGCGGGCCCAAAAAGCCTATAGCCTCGGGCACCGCGTGGCGATTGACTGGATGTGGGCGTCTGCGCTTCCCCATGATGCCTTGTTACGCGCCCGGCTAAGCGGACCCGTAGTTGCACACAGTTGTTCCTCCTTTCCGCTGCTCGCCCGCCTCCTACCTTTCCTTCTTCTTTGAGCTCCAGCCTCCGCTGCCAATTCGGCTCGAGTTCTTCCTCCTCTTTACCACCATGGCGCCGACGAAGAAAGGAAGGGGAAAGAAGCCCGCGCCTTCGCCCCGCACACCTCCTGCGGCGACCCCCGCTGTCGCTCGGTTGATCATACTCAATCCAGAAGCTTTGGACAAGGTCTGCTCTGCCCTTGCAACTATCTTCAACGAGTGCGGCAGGACCACGGCCTGGCCTGCGTCCCATGCCTCCCTTGATAGGATCGTCACGGAGGTCCGATTCTTCGCTGATGCCCTATGGGCGGGTCTGGTTCCCCCCTTTTCTGCCTTCTTCAATGCGGTACTCTCCCATTATCAGATTCGCATGATGCACCTCGGGCCGGAGTCCATTACCCTTCTGGCTGTCTTTGCTTTTGTTTGTGAGGCGATGATATGCATTCCTCCTTCCGTGGCCCTGCTGCGCCACTTCTTTTCCTTGCGCCTGAGCGACCCCACTCAGTGCTCAGGGTGCGTGAGCTTCTTCGCCGTGCTAGAGACTGCCGCTTCAGGGATTGACTTCAGCCTTCCTTCTCCAGAGGCCAGGTTCAGAGAGCGGTGGCTGTACATGGATGCCGGAGTGCCCAATCCTCTGCTCTCGCACCCGACCTCGCCTGCTGTTCCCCATGTGGGCTGGGATCATGAGGTGATCGCGAGCCCCCGGCTCGCCTTCGTCTGGCACCGCTTCCATAGTTTGAGGGCGCTCAATGTGACAGCACCCAAGGTGGTGAAGGAGTTCCTCCAATGCCGCATTGCTCCTCTTCAGCGCCAGTCTCGCCGGATGTGGGACTTTGCGGGGCATAGAGACCGCATGCGGCTTCAGGAGGAGGACTTGGCGCCTGAAGTGCTGCGGACGGTGCTCAAGGTCTTGACTGGCGATCCTTCCCCAGGCAGCCTTCGAAGTAATGGTGTCCTCTTGTATCTTTGCTCCGGCAGGGCCGATTTTGTGAGGCAGATGCCCAACTTCGACGAGTGGGGACTGCGCCCTGCTGGCTTCATGGGGCCCCACGAGAACCCAGCCGCTGTGGTTGCTTCTCCTGCCGCCCACAACGGTCCTTCCTCAGACGACAGGGCGGGGAGACAAGAACCGGCGAGAGTTGAGGCACCCAATGTCGAGGTGCTGATGCCGCGAGAAGCCTCGAAGATGGCGTCTCCCGAGGCCCGCCCTGGAGCGGCGGCAGGTGCGGAGTTGCGGCTTGTGGTTCCTGAGGCCGGGGCTCCCGAGCCCCCAGCCATTCCTCGCGAGGTGACGCCTGACGGCGTCCCCGAGGCTGACTCCTTCAGCGCTGATCATCTTGACGCTTCTTCCATACCAGGGGCCGACCCCTGCGCCGGGCGCTTAGGTCGGTTCCACGTAGACTTCGAGGCCCTCCGCAAAAGGTAGGAGGCCTTGGATGGCAACGACTACCCTTGCCGCTTGTTGAAGCGCAGGAAGTACTTTGCCATGGATGAGTAAGTCTTCTTCTTTCCTTGCTCATTTACTTTGCTATCCCTGCGACTGATTGTGGCCCTTTCAGGCCCTGCCCTGCGGAACCTGCTGAGTCAGCCCGGGAGCCATCCCCCCAAGCTTCGCCTTCTCCGTTGGCCCTGGGCTCGCCGAGCTCGAGCGGCACCCCTACTGCCAGACCAGTTGATGGAGTGGTTCGTTCCATAGGGAACCTCGAGCCTGCGTGCTCGCTGTTCTTTCTTCATGAGTCGTCCTGGGGCACACCCGGCCTGCCCCACGTTCCTCCTCTGATCATAGATGGCGAGTGGCTGAAGTCTGTCTTTGGCTCCTCCTCCGTGGGTGGACCGATGCCAGGCCGGATTCCTGGAGAGGTCCGTTCGGCGATGGCTAGGGCGCCAGCCCCCAGCTCCATGCCGGGAGGGGGCTTGCCGCCTCGGGGCCCTCCGCATGCTCCGGTGGAAGAGGGTGATGCAAATGACGTGCTCAGGCGCGTCCGAGAGTGACACGCCCTTCGCGAAGAGTTCCTCTGAAGGGTGGCGGATGCGGTGAGCTGGATCGGGGCAGAGCTTGCTGACGAGGATGCGCGCCTCGAGGCCGAAGGCTTGCGCCTTGCTGAGGAGAGGCGCAAACTAAAGGTAGCCATCGCCCTCACGCGTCACCAACGTGATCTTGAAAACGCGAAGGCTGAAGCGTCGCTGGCAGCTTCACGGGAGGCCTCCTCCCAGGCCGTTGAGGAGGCTCGGGAGGCAGACCGACGGCGCAAGGATGCGGAGGAGCATGCATGGGAGCTCCAAGCCTGGAGTAACTCCCTAGAGCAGCAAGTGGAACTGCGCCAGGCGGCCCTTGAGTCGATGCGGGTGGCCTCCGTTGACCGGGCAGAGCTTCTGAAGCGCGAGGAGGCGCTGACGCTGGAGGCCACCGAGCGTAACCTTGACCTTGAGCGGTTGGAGACGAGGGAGTGCCTGGTGGCCCAGGCGGAGGATGACGTTGCCGCGTGCGAAGCCCGGGCCCAGGAAGAAGTCGATCGCCGCATGGCGGAAGCTCGCTTGGCCTTCGAGCGCGAATACTAGACGAGGTTGGGGCCGATCAAGGCCAAGGCTGAGGGCAGGACCGCAACCCTCAGGGGCAAACTGACCGAAGTGACGTGGCGTGCGGACTCCTCCGTAGCCGCCCTCAGCGCGGCGCAGGCGGAACTGTCCTCTTCCCGGGCCGAGCAGCTTCTTCTCCAACAAAGGTTTGATGACGCCGAGGCCGTCGCGCAGCGGATTGAGGACGAGATCCGTCGGGGCCGGGTTTTGGAGCATGTGCATGCTCCCATGCTTCAAACGCTCAGAGAGAGGGCCAACACAGCTTTGGGCTATATCTGCGAGGCTAGCGCTAAGGAGCCACATGAGGTCAACTACGCCGACAACCTCCAATTTTTCACCGATGTGGTGACGCTTCTGGAGAACCGATCCGAGAGGTCCCATTGGCTTGTTGAAGAGAGGAGTCGAGCCATGCTCGGGCGTGCCTTCTCCCGCGTCTTCAGCCATCTGCAGGACAGGGACCCCCACTTCCACTTCGACGCTACAATCGCACCCGTGCCCATTGCCGTCCGGGGCAACCTGGTGCGGTGGGTGGAGGACAACGTGGACGCCCTCGTCAGGGCCTTTGCGTTTGATGACGACGGCGTGGTTGTGGGCGCCAATGAAGGCGGCGTTGTGGACGGGCCTGGCACTGATGGAGATGCTGGCGGCGGCGACAATGTCGACGACGCCAGTGATGCCTCTGAGGATGCCCAAGAAGACGCAGTGAGTGATATGTCCGACTGACCGCATGTCACTGCTGTTTAACCTGCACGAAGAAGGTTCAGGCTTGGCCCTGAAGGATGTAAGCGCATTTTGGGAGGGGAAGCCCCTCTTAAAAAGGTTTGCAATTAGTACCCTAGTAAGCATAATGTTGCGTGTGAACTTAGCCGCTGGCCCGGTGATGGGTCAGCTGACTTGTGTATCTTCCTACCCTGACGAGTCCCGAGCGGGCCTGCGGGGGCCGCTGCACCTCGGCTGTCTTCTGATTAACTTGTAGATTCCGCGACGAAAACCTCCGGAAAGGGTGCGGTGACAGCGGTCCTGGTTGTAAACGTGCCTGGCCCGGCCCGGCTCGCGAGGGGCTCGCGAGGGGGGCAGCCGATGCTGACTTTGGACGCAAAGCCGAAACCAGAACGCGAGAGATTGCTCGAACGAGACTAAACACCCCTTCCCCCAAACACACGCAAGCATCGAGCTCAAATCCAACTTAAATCCAAATCAAAGAACTTGTCAACAAGGAAAGGCAAAAGCAAAAGGCCGTGTCCGGCACCTAGTCTAGTCTTCGACGTCTTCTCACCAGCGCAGAGCTAAGTGCTGCCACTGGGCATGGGCGGGAGCCCCCGAGGCCCGAGGGCGGCTCCCCGTAGACTCTGGGGCGTGTACAGCCCCACTCATTATTACGTGAGAGTGTCACGGGCGGCGAGCTTCACAGGCACTGGGCCTTCTTCACAGGTACCGGCCTTGCTTCATATCGCCATATGAGGGTCCCGCCTTGCGCCTCACTCTGCCGCCATCGACGGTGACAGGAAACCAGGAGGACGCCAATGGGGCAGAGCGGTCGCCAGCGGTTCCCCCGACGACCACGGGTCCCCTGCCGGGGGCAGGCCTTGTGGCACCTCCCCGACAGGGGGCCTACCTTCTGAGAACACCTTGCTCCGACCACCGCGGTGACGAACCCTAATCTCGGCCCCTCTGCTGCAGCCCCCTGCGCCCTCCTCCTGAGGGGTATGAGGCTGCAGAATTGGGGCAGCCACCTGCTACGGCGACCTGTATCTCCTGCGGCGCATGGTTAGCATAAGCTTGCTCCTGAGGGATGAGTGGTACCTGATAATTTCCGCCGCCGGTGCGGCCGTCGAGGCTCTCTTGTGGTTCCCGAAAGAGCTCAGCTCCTGGCGTCTCCTTGCCCCAGCCTAGCCCGAGGAATGAGCCATGATCTTCTTCCAGTGCGCACCCCTGATCCACCATGCGGGGCACGTAAGCTTCTGGGGCCACCGCCCCGTGCGCCTCGCTGTAGCGCCCCGCATGCCATGCAGCCTGGCTTGGAGCGTCGTCTTGGGGGTGATGGCGCAGCGGTCCGCCAAAACCGAGGGCCACGGCGGGCACCCCTTCGCTGGCCTGAGAAGAGGCCGGCGCAACTTGTCGCCCGGTGTCGGCGAGGGTGTTGACGCTGAATGGGCCCTGGAGTCCACCGGAAGTTGCGTGCGCGTGCACGACACCGCCATACGGCCCGCATTGGGTCTAGGGTGGCAGCTGGACGCAGAAAGGAGGTGTCCCTGAGGCGGCGGCATCCAGGAGCTCGGCGACTCGCTCCAGCAATACATCGCGGCCGCCCTCTAGTAGCCGACACCGTAGCAGCTCTCGGGCCACCGTGAGCGCGGTCCTAGAGTTTGCTTGCTCCCGTCGGGTGTACGGCGCCGTGGCCGCGGCGTGGTTTGAGGCCCTTGCTGCGGCCCGCACCTACCGTGGTGTGAGGGCAGGCGGCTTCTGGCCACGTCGCCCGCGCCCCACAGCGCCCTGCGGAGCGCAGGCTGCCTGAGGCGCAAGGTTGAGGTCGCCCTGGGCTGGTGACATAGCATGGGTGGGCCATGCCGCCCAGTGGTCGGCGTCGGCAACCGGGTCACTTGACATCTGAACGGCGAGGCGACGGAACGCGATGTAGATGAGGAAGGATTCCGGCGCACCCCTACCTGGCGCACCAAATGTCGGATTTCGGGTTTCAACAGACCCTTGAGGTTCGAACACTCGGGTGCGCGCGGAGATCTCTCCCCTACCGATCAACGTCCAATCTGCTCACGCGATCTAAACTGGAAACAATGAACAACACAAGGGACACAAGGTTTATACTGGTTCGGGCCACCGTTGTGGTGTAATACCCTACTCCAGTGTGTGGTTTGGTAGATTGCCTCAGGGGCTGATGATGAGCAGTACAAGGGAAGAACAACCTCGTGAGAGGTGTTCTTGAGCTGGTGCGATGAACTGCTAGGGTGAGTTCGGTCGCCTCTCTCTCTCTGCTAGGGTTCTACCAGATCTCTCGATGTCTCTACTCTATGGTGGCTAGCTCTATTTATAGAGGCCCTGGGCCTCTCCCCAAATAATGAGCGGGAAGGGCGCCAACAATTGGCCATTTTGAAGGGGAACATCTAGTACAAGTTATCCTGACCAAAGGTGGTCTTCGGCTGCCAAAAGTACTGGTGATGACGCCGTCTTGGGCTCCACGGTGACATCTGTCCTGCTGTTCTGCTGGTCTTGGTCTCGTTGCACCGGAATGGTAACCTTTTCCCAATGCCTTGGCCTGTGCTTGCCCCCTTTGCACCAAAGGGGAAACAAGGACACTGCGCAGACCGGCGCCCGCCTGGTCTCGATCGTCATGGCTTGCGTCACGGGCTCCTCGCGAGGTACCCCTGCCTTGATCTCTCTGCCTCTTCGCGAGCCTGCCTGATGAGGCTGCCTCTGAGGAAGCTTTCTATCGTCCGCCCCGCGAGGCTTGGCCCCTCGTGAGGGTCTTGAGCTTGAGCTGATGAAGGTGGGCCGCGCTGGGCCCCCACTTGAGCCACGCCACAGGCCGCAGGCAGGCAAGTCTGGGGACCCCCGTTCCCAGAACGCCGACACACGCCGATGCAGAGGCAAGGAATCAGGAGATCTATGAGCAATCTGGCTGCATCGAGAGGGATCATCTGGAGTGGCAGTGGGCATTCGAGCTGGCAAACGTCGCTGAATGTGCAGCAGTGGTAGGCACCGTATTGCATGTGTCCAGCTCGTTGGTAGGTTCCTCCTCCTCCTCTGCCTCTTACTGAGGGGGTAAGCGCGCTTGGCAGAGGAGAGGCTATCGAAAGTAGCACAAAGCCCCTCCGTGGTAGTGGTAGTATTTAGGGGCTATTTTGTTCAGTTTATCTGACTATAGATGTGTGGTCGAACTATACAACGTACTTAAAATTAGCTAGTATATAGTTGAACTAGCTATTTCAGTACATGGTTGGCAACAATTGGGGAGAAGTTTGGTCGGTTCAGCTGTCGAGTTGAACTGTTTGTATAAGTTAAGAATGACTGCTTAATTTATGAATGAAATCTATGCTTAATTACTGAATTTTAGTTGCAAAAATTAGATAGTGCTAATAATTTCTAGCTGCATATTTTGACAAATCACAGTGTTACAAGGATTGACAAATGGCAACTTTACTAGATCAACAAATGTAAATCTTTCCAGTTTGACAAATGGCAACATACCAAATAATTGTTTGTACGTGGTTGCACACGCGTCATCCAAAACAACCATTTGCATTGAAGGGATGCACAAATCCTGCGCTGCTCTCACTTTGCATACGGGTGTTCTATCTAAAACTTTGCGATCAAGAGCTGCACAAATCCTGCTCGGCACATTTTCCCTTGGCTTCCTGGGGAAGCTGTCAGTTTCCAAACGGGTGTTCTAACTAAAACGTTTGCGATGAGTGTTTTATATTTAAAAACCGAATTAAACTGGGGAAACCGAATTAAACCTGGGGAAGATGACAATTTTTTATCACGACATGTTGATGTCGCTCCATGATAGAATGCCAAGTTTCATGAATTTCAGACAAGTTTTGGATTTACTAGAATTTAAAAACTAGGTATCACAATGTTTGTGGCCGAGTGACGATGGCAGGGTGTTCGAAATTCATTCCCATTTCTTGCATGGGACCTAAGAATGCACCCAAGGACACATATTTGATTTTTTAACCAGTTTATATGCACCGGAGAATATGCATGTTGTTCAAATTTGAATTATGCACATAAAATGTCTGGAAAACCCAGTTAATGTATAAAAATGTCCAAATGAACCCCGAAAAATTCCAAAATTGAACACAAAAATCTTGTTGTTCTATATTGACAGTCGAATTTTTTGAAAGCAATAAGAGGCAACGGATATCGTTTCGTCCCCAAAGGTGGCATGTTTCCTACCGAAACCATCATGCTTGTTGTGACAAGCTCTGGTTTGTGAGAAGCTTATACCCAAACCTGCCCCAACTGGAAAAAAATTTTTACCACGGCATGTTGATGCCGCTCCATGATAGCATGCCAAGTTTCATGAATTTCAGACGAGTTTTGGATTTACTAGAATTTAAAAACCAGGTATCTCAATGTTTGTGGCCGAGTGACGGTGGCAGGGTGTTTGAAATTCATTCCCATTTCTTGCATGGGACCTAAGCATTCACCAAAGGACACATATTAGATTTTTCAAGCAGTTTATATGCACTGGAGATTGTGCATGTAGTTCAAATTTGAATTATGCACATAAAATGCCTGGAAAACCCAGTTAACGTATAAAATGTTCAAACGAACCCCGAAAAATTCCAAAATTGAACACAACACTCTTGTTGTTCTATGTTGACAGTCGATTTTTTGAAAGCAATAAGAGGCAACAAATATCGTTTCGTCCCCAAAGGTGGCATGTTCCCTACAGAAACCATCACGCTTGTTGTGAGAAGCTCTGGTTTGTGAGAAGCTTGTACCCAAACCTGCCCCAAATGGGACAAAATTTCTACCATGACATGTTGATGCCGCTCCATGATAGCATGCCAAGTTTCATGATTTTCAGACGAGTTTTGGATTTACTAGAATTTAAAAACTAGGTATCTCAATGTTTGCGGCCGAGTGACGGTGGCAGGGTGTTTGAAATTCATTCCCATTTCTTGCATGGGACCTAAGCATGCACCCAGGGACACATATTTGATTTTTTTCAACCAGTTTATAGGCACTGGAGAATGTGCATGTATTTCAAATTTGAATTATGCACATAAAATGCCTGGAAAACCCAGTTAATGTATAAAAATGTCCAAACGAACCTCGAAAAATTCCATTATTGAACACAACACTCTTGTTGTTCTATGTTGACAGTTGAATTTTTTTGAAAGCAATAAGAGGCAACGGATATCGTTTCGTCCCCAAAGGTGGCACGTTCCCTACCAAAACAATCACGCTTGTTGTGAGGAGCTCTGGTTTGTGAGAAGCTTATACCCAAACCTGCCCCAAATGGGACAATTTTTTTACTACGCCATGTTGATGCCGCTCCATGGTACCATGCCAAGTTTCATGAATTTCAGATGAGTTTTGGATTTACTAGAATTTAAAAACCAGGTATCTCAATATGTGCGGCCGAGTGACGGTGGCAGGGTGTTTAAAACTCATTCCCATTTCTTGCATGGGACCTAAGCATGTACCCAAGGACACATATTTGATTTTTTTCAACCAGTTTATAGGCACTGGAGAATGTGCATGTAGTTCAAATTTGAATTATGCACATAAAATGCCTGGAAAACCCAGTTAATGTATAAAAATGTCCAAACGAACCCTGAAAAATTCCAAAATTGAACACAACACTCTTGTTGTTCTATGTTGACAGTCGAATTTTTTGAAAAGCAATAAGAGGCAACAGATATCGTTTCGTCCCCAAAGGTGGCACGTTCCCTACCGAAACCATCACGCTTGTTGTGAGAAGCTTTGGTTTGTGAGAAGCTTATACCCAAACCTGCCCCAAATGGGACACATTTTTTAGCACAACATGTTGATGATGCTCCATGATAGCATGCCAAGTTTCATGAATTTCAGGCGAGTTTTGGATTTACTAGAATTTAAAAACCAGGTACCTCAATATGTGCGGCCGAGTGATGGTGGCAGGGTGTTTTAAATTGATTCCCATTTCTTGCATGGGACCTAAGCATGCAACCAAGGACACATATTTGATTTTTCAACCAGTTTGTATGCACTTGAGCATGTGCATGTAGTTCAAATTTGAATTATGCGCATAAAATGCCTAGAAAACCAAGTTAATGTATAAAAATGTCCAAATGAACCCTGAATAATTCCAATTTGTTTGACGACACACCTATAGTTGCATGTTCACTGCAGATAAAAGTTCTAGCAATTGAAACACCGTCCATGGCCGCTGTGAGCCCATTATGTAATTCAAATCAAGACGAAAAATCAAGTAGATCCCCCATAGTTTATTATTACCAACCGTATGAGATGCAGCACAAAATATCTTTGGGCCATGTATGAATAGGGGACCGTGTCTGATGACACTTTGCGTGCCAGTTTTTTGGCTGAACCGATTCCAAATTTTCGGCTTCTGTGGAAATATCTACCTCCCCGCCCCCTCCCCCTTACCAAAAGCCACATTTCCCCTGTTTCCGCCTTCCTTTCCAAGTTGAAACCTTCACTCCTTGCTTATCCAGGCAGGTAATCCACACCCGACCCCAACCTCCTCCTCCTTCCACATCCCACATGCCCCGACCGCCGGCGTGAGCATGACACCTTCCACCCAAATCACTGACCCCTCCACCAAATTAGTGCCGTCCTAAGCCATGGTGCACGCAGTATAGCCGGGACCTCAAGGAGCATTTGGCAGCGTAGAGGCAAATCGCGACCGCACGCGCGGATGAGGTCGCGATGGCTGCCATTCGTGCCGACCCCCAGATCTTGAAGGAGCACCTTGCCATTTGCTATCTACGCCGGTTAAGCATGCTCGGTTTACTCGTTGCGTGTGGTGCTCCTGCCTTTCCTTCACAAATTCTAGTGAATTGTGTTATCTAATTTTACCATGCAATCTGTTGCTCTAGTGTATATGTTCTATATGTCATGCAGTTTGGGGCTCACTTATTAATTGTTTTGTTAATTAGTTGTTGTCTTCAGTTAACTGTTTGGTTCAATTCTGTAAATGTGATGTTTAATTCTTCAGGCTGCAATTTTGTATTGTCTTCCATGTGAGAAATAAATTGAATTTATATATCTTTGCAAAATACATGAGAAACGAATACAATAGCTATATTTCCAAGTTGTCAAGCATGCTTGGTTTGGTTATACATTGTGCAATGTGATGGTCAGTTAACGTTTAGTTCATTTGTTTTGTGGTGTTCTGTTAACTGTTTGGTTCAATTCTTCAATGCGATGTTCAATAGTTGTGGGTGCATTCGGTTATTGTATACCATGTGAGGAATAAATTGAATTTGGCTGTAGTAAATACATGAGAAATAAATACAATTGCTACAATTGGCTGTAGTTAACTGTTTGGTTAATTGTCTGATCTTCTATTAGGAGTATGTTATATTGTGCAATGTTGTAATGCCCTCGATGCGGATATATCTCCCACGTGTCGAAGCACGACTTAGAGGCATAACCGCATTGAAACCAATGTCGCAAGTGAGGTAATCTTCACACAACCCATGTAATACATAAGGGAAAAGATACATAGTTGGCTTACAATCGCCACTTCACACTAATACATGAATAAAGCATTACATCCACCAGTTACAATCAAGGTCCTACTACAGAACCAAAATAAAAGAAGAACCCCAAATGTGACAAGGTCCCCGATCGACCCCAACTGGGCTCCACTACTGATCAACTAGAGCGAAACAACACAAAGGACAAGATCTTCATTGAGCTCCTCCTGATCTTGGTTCCGTCACCTGCTCGGCATCATCGGCACCTGCAAGCTGGTTTTGGAAGTATCTGTGAGCCACGGGGAATCAGCAATCTCGCACCCTCGCGATCAAGACTATTTAAGCTTATGGGTAAGGTAAAGGTATGAGGTGGAGCTGCAGCAAGCGACTAGCATATATGGTGGCTAACATACGCAAATGAGAGCGAGAAGAGAAGGCAAAGCACGGTCGGTAAAAGTATGATCAAGAAGTGATCCTAGAACAACCTACGTCAAACATAACTCCAACACCGTGTTCACTTCCCGGACTCCGTCGAAAAGAGACCATCATGGTTACACACGCGGTTGATGTATTTTAATTAAGGTCAACATCAGGTTTTCTACAACCGGACATTAACAAATTCCCATCTGCCCATAACCGCGGGCACGACTTTCAAAAGTTCAAATCCCTATACGGGTGTCCCAACTTAGCCCATGACAAGCTCTCACGGTCAACGAAGGATATTCCTTCTAGCGGGAAGACCCGATCAGACTCAGAATCCCGGTTACAAGACATTTCGACAAGGTAAAACTAAACCAACAACAACGCCCGAATGTGCCGACAAATCCCGATAGGAGCTGCACATATCTCTTTCTCAGGGAACACTCAGATTGTCCTAGGTACGGGTAGGCCAGCCCAGAGTTGCCCCTAGTGGCCACCGGCAGCTGACAGGTTGGACCAACACTCAGAGGAGCACAGGCCCGGTGGGGTTAAAATAATGATGACCCTTGAGTCTGCAGATCCCAAGGGAAAGAAAAGGCTAGGTGGCAAATGGTAAAACCAATGTTGGGCATTGCTGGAAGAGTTTTATTCAAGGCGAACTGTCAAGGGGTTCCCATTATTACCCAGCCACGTAAGGAACGCAAAATTCGGGAACATAACACCGATATGACGGAAACTAGGGCGGCAAGAGTGGAACAAAACACCAGGCATAAGGCCGAGACTTCCACCCTTTACCAAGTATATAGATGCATTAATTAAATAAGAGATATTGTGATATCCCAACAGGTAAACATGTTCCAGCAAGGAACAACATCTCCATGTTCCAACAAGGAACAAACTTCAATCTTCACCTGCAACTAGCAACGCTATAAGAGGGGCTGAGCAAAGCGGTAACATAGCCAATCAACGGTTTGCTAGGACAAGGTGGGTTAGATGCTTGGTTCAACAATATAGGAGGCATGATAAGCAAGTGGTAGGCATCGTAGCATAGGCATAGAAAAAGAGCGAGCATCTAGCAAGCAAAGATAGAAGTGATTTCGAGGGTATGATCATCTTTCCTGAGATCACGCAAGGAAGAAGAACGAGTCCATGAAGAAGACGAATGGACGTAGACGAACGGTTCCTCACAAACACGACGTTATCGGAACCAACCCGAAGAAGCAACACCGGAAAGAAGCAAACAACACAGTAAACAACCACGACATGAACATGGCATGATGTACAACCAAGTATGATGGATGTCCGGTTTAATGAGGCATGGCATGGCAAAGTGCACAAACAATCCTACAAATTAAGTGGAGCTCAATATGCAACGGGTTGCATATTGACGAAACACCACATGATGTATTTTGTTCGATCTTGTTTATGTACCTAACAAATTTAAATGTTGTTAAACATGGCAAGAGGTGAGGCAGAAGAAGACTACACATCTAGTCAAGGTTAAATGAGGCCGGAAGCAATGAACAACAAATCCGGAAACTCCTCACGTGCATATTTTAGGTTTGGTACTGTTCTGCCCTAAACATAATTTTAGGGTTGTTAAACATGCAAAACAAGTACACCATGTCAAACTAGGCATTTTTCTACCCCATTTACATATAAAGAGTATTAAATTTGGAGTTACGGTTGTTTAGTTATGACATAAATCATTTTAACATGGCATAGGAGCAAATTTAACCAAACCGCATTTTAAACATCTTAAACATAGATGAAAGTTGGATATTATTAAACTAGACAAAATTCTAGACATTTTACATATTTAAAACATTTTAATCCGATGCATGGTTTATGAGTAATTATATGCATGATCTATGTGGACTTTTCTGCAAAACAGGCAGCATCTGGAAAATTAGGAAAATCGCTGGACAAAAAAAACATGTAACGAGCTGGATCTGGAACAGAGCCGGGGAGTTGCTCACATTGGGCCTCGGCCCGTTCAGAGAGGAGACCGGCTGGTGGAGAGGCTGGGCCTCAACGTCTTGCTGGGCCACGAAGAAGCACAAGTCGAGGCCAGCCCATGCACTCGATCGGGATGCAGTGGCAGCTGGCGCGCTGCTGTAGCTGGGCTTCGCGTGAAGGAGGGAGCTGGGCCTCCGGCCTTGCGTCTGGGCCGGTCGCTGCCAGGCTGAGGAGGCTCGCTGGGCCTTGGAGGCGCGGGAGGGGTGGCCCAGGCGATCGACGGGGAGGGAGCGGTCGATCTGGAATCGGTCAACGAAGGGCAGGGACGCTGCACTCTGCTCGTTTCTAAAGGAAAACGGCAGCAACAGGTAAATAGCGGCGCGATCGTTGCCTCCCAGAGATGGTGGTGGAGCAAGGACGAGGCGGCACTAGTAGCTCACACGGGCTTCCATGGCGCAGGACGCGGGGCGGCGAAGGAGCGGGAGGCTGACGAGGTCCCGTACGGGTGGCTTCGCGGATCCATCGGAGACGAACGGGTGATGGCGTGCATGGCTGGACGATGGCAAGGCATGCTCGGGGAAGGAGCACGGCTGCGATGACGTGGGTCTCAGGGAAGCAGGGGCGCGGGACTTGGCGACGAGGAGCTCCGAGTTGGCGGTCCATGGAGGTTCGCTGCTGCGGCTGTCAATGGCGATCCCCTGCTCACAGAAAGAGAGAAAAGAAGGGTGATGAGAGAAGGAAACAGAAGGAGCCCGGGAAGATGAAGAAGAAGCAGGCATCGGCGCTCATCTTGCTAGCAGATTCGTTCCCTAGCGGCGGCGCCGGACGACGAGGCGAGGAGGAGGAGCACGTGAAGGCTCGGGGCAGGGGCTTGAGGACGGGCGTGCTGCGGGAGGAGGTTGCGGGATTGGGTGGATCCAGCGGAGGAGGAGGTTGGCCCGATGCTGAAAACGAGGGAGTTAGTCGGGATCGGCTGGGAATGGGTGGATGGATCTGGGAGGATACCGATGGGGATGGTGAGTGGGTGGTGGCGGAGAGGAGAGGGATTTGGTGGATGGGACAATGTCCCTAGATTTTAGGGTTTGCCCTGTATATATAGCAAGCCATTTAGGTTTAGGGTAAAAGGTCCCTCCGATCTTAATCGGACGTTCCCGGATAAATAGGCTAGGGAGATCAAATAATAGAACAGAGATGTTTTGTAGACGTTTGGGGATGATCCGGATCCAACGGTAATGACTGTCCGGGTCGGGTCCGGGACAGTTTCAGACGTGCATGTGAGGGGTTCGAAGCACTGTGCAGAGAGGGTTTCAGGGCCTGATAGTTGTTAGCGGACTGTGCAGACGGGCTCGAGCTGAGAGAAGAGAAGAGAGAGAGACCCGGCGACTGTTTCCGGAGACCGAAAACGTCCGGCGTTTTGACCGGCTACTATTGCCGCTATATTTATCCGTTGGGGCGTCAAACGGACTCCAAATGCGATGAAACTTGGCAGGCGGCCTACCTAAAACATAAAAACACCGCACGCCAACTTTCATCCCATTCCGAGAACATTTTCCGGACACTTATAAAATACTATTTCTGACATGCCGCGGGCGCGTGCAAGTGTGTCTAGGCTCAGAAAGAACAACGGACGAAACTGGGGAAACCTGGACGAATGCAAGTTTTAAAATATGATGATGCAATGCACATGATGACATGATGAGATGCAACACGCAAGCAAATGACATGACAACAACAGCAAAAACTGGAAGACACCTGGCACATCGATCTCGGGGCGTTACAACACTCCACCACTACGAAAGGATCTTGTCCCGAGATCTAGAATGGCACCGGAGGGAAAATGGAAGAGAAAGAGAAGAGGTAAAACTAAGTTGCTTCTTTGACAAACGAGTGAAACCACGAACCTTGAAAAGGTTAAGCCATTTCGAGAAAAGAATACAACGGAGATAAATCAAGTTGAAAATACTCTGTAAGCAAAGAGGAACAAGGAAGAACAACTTTGGGCAGCACTCCGGTTGAGAAGGGATGCAAGGCTTGATAAGGCGAAAGAACTTGAGCAAAAAGGACAGAACACTCTGGTTAAATGGATAATCACGAAAAGAACATGATCCAAGATGATGAGAGAAAAGGGCAACATCACAATGCCTCTGTATGAAAGAATCAAAGCTAGATTGTCGGAACAAAAGAGCGGAGAAGAAAATGACAACTTCTATCACAATTGAACTTGGAAAGCATCCTTGTAAGAAAGGATTGCGCGGGGTTGTTGGGAAAACAACAACGAAGAGGATAAGCTTGTAGTGGGCTTATGGAAAACATCTCTAGAACTTGAGGTGAAATTCCGCCACTAACGAAAACAATATTGGATTGATAAGAACAAGAAGACGAGGAACTTGTTCATCGGAAGGATAAAGAAGAACTTGGGTCCTTTATAAGCACCATAGATAGCAACAAACCTTAGGGAAGGCTTTAGGTGAAATATAACCCAAGGTAACCCCAATGACGAGATTGGTGGATTTAAATACCTCATCTTGATAACTTGTGAAACACGAAGCACGAAGGGAAATTATCAAGAATGACATAACACCACCTCAAAAGATATGCCTGAAAGAATTGCACTCCTGATTACAAGATGAAGAAAGCTTGAACTCATTTGAAAAGAATCCTGATGAACGCTTGGAGAAGCAATTAAATCCTTTATGAACCATCATGTAGAACCTTCATGAGAACTCCGGAAATAAAAGAATAAAAAGAAAGAGAAATTGAAAACACAATGTGAATCCTTGCAATGATTTAGATGGATCTCCGTGATGATATAATTGAGAGAGCTTGGAACTCCGGGAAAAGAAAAGACAAAGCATCTCGAACTGAGAATGTGATATGATGAGCCACTCCGGAAAAAGGAATTGATCACTTGGATGGAACAAGAATAAGAATTACGTTATGCGTATCCTTCAACAATCAAATTGATGACAATCAACGGATTTGACATATTACTTATTCTCGTGGAAAAGATGTCACATCCTAGCTAGTCCATGCATTAGTGTGTGCATCATGTTTAAATATCATTTGAATTTGAAATGGGGAAGGACAGAAACCCTCAGAACCCTTTTTAATCCAACCAGGGTTTACTAAAAATTATTTCAATGAACCTGAAATGCCCTTAAAAATGCTCATCACCTTTGCTTTGGTTCAGAGCCTCTGCCAAAAGTGGTGCACCAATTTCTAGGTCATCCTAAGGTCTTTGAATTAATTCATAAGTTTTTGATTTTGAGCAGTTCAAATTATATAAAATATTGCAAATGCCCAAATATTCCCAAACAGAAATGTTTCATGTTGGAAATAATCCAACTATGGACCAGGAGCAGTTTGGTGATTTTTGGAGCCATCTAAGTATTTTTAAAAACTCCACAAAGTTGCAGAAAAATAGAAAAGGGGAAATAACAGAAAACTTACCTGGCGCCGCTAACCGGCCCACCTGCCGGCCCAGCCCAGCACCGCGCCAGCGAGCTGCTTGCCGGCCAGGCAAGCAGGCAAGGTGCTCGACGGCGAGCACCGCATGGGTGCCACGCACCTGCTCGCTGCCTCGCCGCCCCACTCGTCCGGCTAACGCCGTGGATCGATCCCTCTCTCTCCCCTGAACCCCCCAGACGCCCCCTCTCTCCCCCAACTCCTCTCCCTCGCTCTCACACGCCATGGCCGACGCCATCGCCGCCACCCCCTCGCCGTAGCCATGCCCTCCGTCAACCCCACGCCGTGCCGCCGTGTCCAGGAGCTCCGCCACCCTCCTATCCTTCGAGCAAGCCGAGCCCCGAGCGCTCGCAAGGCCCGAGTCCACCGCATCGACTTCGCCTGAGTCCACCGTCGCCGGAGATCCCCTTCAACGCCGTCGTCGCTCCGGCCCGTCCCCGGCCGCACCAAGTGTTCCGTCGAGTTCCCTGTGAGCTTAACCATCTTCCCCTCCCTTCTTTTCTTGCCCCTGAGCTGTGTAGTGACCTCTCGGAGCTCAACTGCACCCACCGCCGCGGAGCTCATCGCCGACGTGCTCCCGGTCACCCTCCGGCCACCACTTGGTGCCCATCGTGCTCACCACGTCACGTAGCACCTAACCAACTACTCCCCGCACCTCACCGACCCCTCTAGCCTCAAGTTCGCCTTCGGCTGAACTCCGGCGGCCGCCTAGGTCGTCGCCGGCGCCGATTCCGGCCGCCCCGACCCCAACCGACTCCACCAGAAGCTGCGGCATGTTCCCAGCTATCCATAGCCACCCTCCGCGGCTCGTTTGGTTGCCGAAACGGCCAAACTCACTTCCGCCGCCGCGTCGGGCTCGCCGGCGGCTAGACGCCGGTGCAGCCGACGTTGACTTCGACCACGATGGGCCCTGGTTGACTCTAATGAGTCAATGACAGGTGGGGCCCAGCCCTGTTAACTAAATAGGTTTAGTTTTAATTAAACTTTAGCTAAACTAATTACCCTGACACCCTGGACCCACAGTCAGGTTTGACCTGGACGTCTCCGTTGACCCTGACGTCATTCTGACGCATGGCTGACGCAATAAATTAATTTCTAGATTTATTCTAATATAGGAAATTCCAGAATATAGTTCAAACTTCAAAAATTCATAACTTTTAATCTGTAACTCCAAATCAAACAAGTTATATATGAAAAATGATCAGAAAAATCCAATCTATCCATATGTACTATTTTCATGCATGTTTAAACAAGTTAACTTGCTGTTTAGTGCAGAACAAGATAAAACACTTTAAAGGGCCATTTATGAGTTTGAAATTTGAATCTTTGGGTCAAATTGGTTCAAACCCATCTGGTTTTAGTTGCATTAGCCCAACACACTCATATTGCCATGTTTCATGCATGCATCATATTGTCGCACATTGTTTGGTGATAGTTGTGTATCGGTGTTCTTTGCGGCAGGTTCTGCCTTCGAGGAGTACCATGATTACCCTAGCGAAGAACCGTATCCGTGCATCGATCCATCAGGCAAGCAACCAACCATTTGATCATATCGATACAATCCCATGTTCTCGCTCCTGCTCTCTTTTACTGCATTAAGACAACGCGTTTCAAACTGCTGTGTGCTACGGTAGTTGAACCCATTTCCTCTGCATGACCTGTCATTGCCACAGTAACTAGATGAAACCCACTAGCATGTGTAGGAGTTGTTTGAGCCATATGTATGTGTTGTTCCTACCTTGCTATGCCTGCTATGCGTAGAGTCGTGTCAGGTCTGGTTCATCTGGGTGATGGGCTAGAGTGAAATGATCATGTCGGTAATGAGAGTGATGTGGTGAACACGATTTGGTAAAGGTATCGATGAGAGGCCATGTAGGAGTACATGGTGGGTTGTTTCATTGAAGCCGACCTTAAGCACTGAGATCTGTATGCGTGATTTAAGATACAACTACTACCATGCATTGGGCCCTGAAATATGACCCCGCTCGACTTCTTATTCACCCTAGTCCTCTGTCCAGGAGTTGCAAGTAGTTTCTGGTGTTTGTAGCCTACTGGAGGCCGTGGGCAGCGCTGACCGTAGGGGTGGGCTGTGATACGGTAGGTACGTGGCACGATGTATCGAATACCCATTAGGTATCTCGAGAACCCTGTACACATCGTTCGGGGCCGTATGGGAAACCTCGGCCAGACTCCCTGTGGATGGAACCTGGATAGGCGATAAACCTGGACTGGAGACTTAGGTGTTTAGGTAGGTCGTGGTCTACACCCACGTCGGTTTTCGCTTGAAGTCTGCCGAGCACATGTCGTGTGCAGACGCTAAGTGGTGGAAACATGTATGAAGAAGTACACCCCTGCAGGGTTAACATGATCTATTCGAATAGCCGCCACGGTAAAGGACTACTTGGTTGCCTATACAGTGCATAGACAAGTAAACTGGAAACTACTAAAAGCTTCAAGATAAGCGTGAGTGCTGAGGATGGCCCCTCCGTTGGAAGACGGAGGTGGATTCTCGGTTGTGTATTGAAGTGGTGAGTAGTGGACTCGTGTGCGCAAAACCTTTTCAAGTTGGAGTCTCGTAGGATAGTTTAGCCAAGAGTCAAAGCTGGCTTGCTGCAATAACTCCACCAACCCTTCTTGATAATGTGCATGTATGTAGGATCTGACGTAAGTCTTGCTGGGTACCTTTGTACTCATGTTGCTATAATTTACATTTTACAGAAGACGCTGCAACCCCTTCTGATGGGTTCTTCGTAGACGTTGACATCGACGAGTAGACTAAGGCCCAGGTGGTGATCCTGAGCACGTGAAGGACCATGTAGTATAGCTAGGCTTTCCAAGCTTCTTTTATTTTACTAGTTGTCTGTACTCAGACAAATTACTTCCGCTGCTGGTTTGTATGACTGTATGACTTGAATGTGGGTCGTGTGACCCGTACTTGTATGTATGTTATGTATGGCTCTGAGCCTTTAAATAAAGTACTTGTGTCGTAGAGTCATGTTGTGATGCCTTGTTGTATTTGCACATATCGAGCATATTGTGTGTATGATTGAAATGCTTGGTATGTGTGGGATCTGACTATCTAGTTGTTTATCTTTAGTAGCCTCTCTTACTGGGAAATGTCTCCTAGTGTTTCCATTGAGCCATGGTAGCTTGCTACTGCTCCAGAACACTTAGGCTGGCCGGCATGTGTCCTTCTTCGTTCCTGTGTCTGTCCCTTCGGGGAAATGTCACGCATTGAGTACCGGAGCCCTGTTAGCCCGCTACAGCCCGGTTTACCGGAGTCCCGCTAGCCCAGTGCTACAGCCCGGACCCACTTGCTGATGACCGACACGTTCGATGCTGGGTCATGGATGCCTGTCCCTGTAAGTCTGTGCCACTTTGGGTTTACGACTAGTCATGTCGGCCCGGGCTCCTTATCATATGGATGCTAGCGACATCATCATATACGTGAGCCAAAAGGCGCAAACGGTCCCGGGCAAAGGTAAGGCGACACCCGTGGGAATACCGTGCGTGAGGCCGCAAAGTGATATGAGGTGTTACAGGCTAGATCGATGTGACATTGAGTCGGAGTCCTGACAGCGATGGCATCAGAGCCGGACTGCCTGTAGGTTCTCCAAGCCAAACTGGTCGATGTTGAGTCTAGAAATGCTTTAGTTATATGTAGGGGAATTGATTGTGGGATGGCACGTAAGGCTCTTTTTACTTCTTTACCTCATGGCATTCTAATCTGAGTCAGTCCATTCTTCTACCGGGGATTAAGGATTAGGATCTTCTCTCTCTATCAGGTTCACGTGTTACTAATCAGTAGTACCTTATAGGTTTGATGATTACAAGCCTAGTTCAGTTCTACTACCTTGTTTTGCTGATAAGTTGAACCCAGAACCTTGTTGTGATATTATTGAGTGTCTATGCAATTTTTTTGATGAATGTCTCAAACCTTTCTTGAGCATTTACAGCCGTTATGCTGTCGAAATTTTGCTAGAAATTCTAATGCCCTTGCATTATGATTGTGCTTACAGATGGCCACTCGCGACCAAAATCAAGTGGTTCGCCTGACCCGATGCATTGGTGTGACCGGTCATACGTCTATGTTAGTCCGAGTGATGATCGAGACGGGTTACCGTTGGTATCCCGAATACACGGTCGAAGAGCAGTTTCGAGATTTTAACCAAAGCCAGTATCTTTGCACCGTCCGGATATTTCCCTCTTATCCTAGTTCTACCGAGGCTCTTCACTGTTCTTATGGGCTCGGTGTTACTATTGAGATGGCTGTGCAAGATGCGGCTTATTCTATGATGACCATCATGCGAGTCAGGTTTGGCCTGCTTCGCAACACCGATTTTCGATATATGCCGGCTTCACTTCCTGGAGCATGCGGTTATCTCCGGGCTATCTATGCTGACCCCAGTCAGGAGGACTCACTAACTCGCACCACTGCTGAGTTGCTCGAGGATAAGGACCGAGAGAATCGGGCCTTGAGAATGGAGCTTTTCAACACCCGCGCCGATCATTGGGCCACCTTGACTCGGTTTGCACCGGCTGTGCAAGCTGGATGCATGGATATGAGAGATCTGTATCCTGTTAGGTCTGCTCTGCCGGACATGATGGATTGGCGTGATGTGGGAGGCATCACCCCACCTCGTGGTCCTCGCAGGCCACCGTTTGTTGGTCCAAGATCCCACCCTAGCCCTTTTGGTCCACAGGCTCCTCAGGACCGTTTGTTTCCGGATGCTCACGTTGAACTTCCAGGCTATGGAGGAGACTTCTATGAGAACTACTACGGAGATGACTGAGATAGTAGTAGTTCCACTAGGTATTGTAATAGTTGTATTTCCACCGTCCTGTGTGACTTGTGGAATATGACTTAGCTTGTAGTAATCCCGGGGGTGTAGGAAAAATAATGTATAAGAGCTTGGGATGCCTTTGATGAGATGTAATCCTCCTCTCACCATAGTAGTACTTGTTGGTCTTGTACTAAACCTTGTATGGTGTGTATGATGATGGAATAAAAGAAGTAGTTTCTGTATCTACCATGTCATACGGATGATCATCTTGCATTCTGAGTTGTCCATTACATTCTACATTCTATGTCGGAATCTTGTCATGTTGGACTAAACCATTGTCTTGTTTTCCTAGGATGGTCAACACCCGCAACAACCCTGCTTCCCCAGAGCAGGCCGAAGGCAGCAGAGTTGGGGATACAAATCTGCCTCACCCTCCCTCTCTGGCAGAAGTTATGCTAGAGGCTGAGAGAAACAAGCGGGAGACCAACCGTTTGTTGGAGCGTATTGAACAGAACACAGCACACCATCAGAGGACTAACTTGGTGTCACTCAGTGATTTCATCAAGTTACATCCACCCACGTTCCACCACTCCGTCGAGCCTCTCGACGCTGATGACTGGCTTCACAGTATTTCTCACAAACTGTGTTCTGCGCTAGTAGCTGAGGCTGACAAGGTCACCTTTGCTGCATATCATCTTGAAGGCCCCGCCAGCCTATGGTGGGAGAATTATGGAGCTATGCTCCCAGCGGACCATGTCACTACTTGGGCTGAATTCAGCGAGGCTTTCCGTGAACACCACATTCCGGAGGGTCTCATGGACCGTAAACGTGAGGAATGTTGCAGTTTCACTCAAGGTCGACTCTCTGTTGACGCTTACAGTAGGGAGTTTGGTAACCTTGCCCGTTATGCGACGGAGGAAGTTTCTACTGATGCCAAGAAGCAAGCAAGGTTCCGTAAGGGACTTAGTCCTGAGCTTCGCCGCGACCTCCGTCTGCATGAGTGCACATCTTTTCAGAAGCTTGTTAACAAGGCCATCAGTGCTGAGACTGGTCAGACTGATTATGAAGCAACACGCAAGCATGGCCGTGACTTGGGTTCCTCATCCGGTGCTGGTCCTCAGAAGCGCCGCTGTGGGTGCCTAATACTGCCCTGCCACCCAGGTTTACACCGAGGCCATCCTTCCAGGCACCTCGCCCAGCTCAGTCATATGCACCAGCCAAGCCCTATGGTGGTCCAACCAACAATGCTCCCCCACGCACCAGCTCCGTGACTTGTTTCAAGTGTAGGGAATCAGGCCACTATATGCGCGAGTGTCCCCAAACCAACCCCAACCAGACAGCAAAAACTGTTGGCCGCGGCAAGCCGACAGGGAAAGTGTTCCACGCCAAGCCGGCCACCGCTGCACGTGGCCATATCAACTGTATCTCTGCTGAGGAAGCTCAAGAGGATCCCAACGTCGTTCTCGGTACGCTCCTTGTTAATTGCCACCCGGCATCTGTTCTTTTCGATACAGGAGCATCTCATTCATTTATATCCGAGAGCTATGCTCGTCTGCATAACACCACATTCTGTGAGATGCCCACCTCTATGGTAATTCAAACTCCGGGATCCAAATGGCAAACTTCTAGAGTAAGCCATGGAAATGAAATTCAAGTCGACAAACTTGTTTTTCTCGCATCTTTGATAGCCCTCAAATCTTCGTATATTAATATCATCTTGGGTATGGACTCGATGTCAGCCCATCATGCCAAAATTGATTGCTTCTCTAGGACTGTTCAACTCACCCATCCTTCGGGGAAAATAGTCAATGTCTTGACCCGAGTAGCCCCGCGACAGCTATATTCTCTTAACGCCAGCCCATTACCAGACCTCGAAGACGTTCCGGTAGTCTGTGACTTTCCGGATGTCTTTCCAGAGGAATTGCCAGGTGTTCCACCTGACAGAGATGTCGAGTTCGTAATAGATCTCATTCCAGGAACTGTCCCGATCTCCAGGAGACCTTACAAGATGGCACCCTTAGAACTAGCCGAGCTTAAGAAACAACTTGATGAGTCCTTGAAAAAGGGTTTCATCCGACCTAGTTCATCTCCTTGGGCTTGCCCCGTCCTCTTCGTCAAGAAGAAGGATGGTACGGACCGGATGGTTGTAGATTATCGGTCTGTCAACTTGGTCACAATTAAGAACAAGTATCCGCTCCCCAGGATCAACGACCTGTATGATCAGCTCGCTGGATCCTCAGTCTTCTCTAAAATGGATTTGAGGCTGGGCTACCATCAAATCAAAATCAGAAACGGGGACATTCCGAAAACGACCTTTGTTACTCGTTATGGCCAATACGAGTACACCGTCATGTCCTTCGGTTTAACCAACGCTCCAGCCACCTTCTCTCGGCTGATGAACTCAATCTTCATGGAGTATTTGGATAAATTCGTTGTAGTTTACCTCGATGATATACTCATCTACTCCAAGAACGAGGAAGAACATGCCGAACACTTAAGACTAGTGTTGAAGAAACTTCGAGAGCATCGCCTTTATGCCAAATTCTCTAAATGTGAATTCTGGTTGTCAGAAGTGACCTATCTTGGACATGTAATTTCTGGTAAAGGCATTGCTGTTAACCCTGAGCGAGTTCAAGCCGTCCTTAATTGGACTCCACCTGAATCGGTCAAGCAAGTTCGGAGTTTCCTTGGCCTAGCGAGCTATTATCGTTGCTTTGTCGAGAACTTCTCCAAAGTTGCCAAACCTCTAACCGAACTCCTCAAGAAAGATAAAAAGTTCGAGTGGACTCCACAATGTGAGCACAGTTTCCAGGAACTGAAGAGACGTTTAACCTCTGCTCCCGTACTGGTACCACCGGATTTTTCCAAGGATTTTGTTATCTACTGCGACGCCTCGCGACAAGGACTAGGCTGTATTCTCATGCAAGATCGACACGTAATTGCTTATGCTTCACGGCAATTACACCCACATGAGGAAAACTACCCCACTCATGATCTAGAGCTTGCAGCTGTAGTCCATGCACTCAAAACATGGCGACATTATCTTCTCGGTAATCGTTGCGAAATCTACACTGATCACCAAAGCCTGAAGTATATATTCACCCAACCGGATTTAAATCTCAGGCAAAGACGTTGGGTCGAGTTGATCACAGATTTCGATTTAGGAATAACTTATACCCCAGGGAAAGCCAACGTCATGGCTGATGCGCTAAGTCGTAAATCTTATTGTAACAACCTGATGTTACAACAAAGTCAACCGCTTCTCCATGAGGAATTTCGGAAGCTTAACCTTCACATTGTTCCTCAAGGTTTTCTTTCCACCTTGGTGGCGAAACCTACTCTTATGGATCAAATCATCGCTGCCCAAAAGCGAGATAAGGGAATATCTAAGATCAAGGAGAACATTGCTAACGGAGGTGCTAGATGTTTCTCCACAAATGATCGTGGTGTTGTGTACTTTGAGAACCGTTTAGTGGTTCCCAAGAACCAGCATCTACGGCAGTTGATCCTTAAGGAGGCTCATGAATCTCCTCTCACCATTCATCCGGGTAGTAACAAGATGTATCAGGACCTACGCCAAAGGTTCTGGTGGACTAGGATGAAAAGAGAAATTGCTCAGTATATCGCTAACTGCGACGTCTGCCGTCGTGTAAAAGCAGAGCATCAACGGCCTGCTAGCACCCTTCAACCCCTAGCTATTCCTGAATGGAAATGGGACAAAATTGGTATGGACTTCATCAACGGTTTTCCCAGGACCAAGAGAGGGAATAATGCTATCTTCGTCGTTGTCGATCGTCTTTCCAAAGTGGCCCATTTCTTACCCGTTCGTGAGAGTATAACTGCTAGTCAGTTAGCAGACTTATACATCTCCCGAATAGTGTCTCTCCATGGTGTTTCTTTGGAAATAAACTCGAATCGAGGAAGTCTTTTCACCTCTCGATTTTGGGAAAGTTTCCAAAATGCTATGGGAACCCGCCTTTCTTTTAGTACCGCTTTCCACCCTCAATCAAGTGGTCAAGTGGAACGCGTCAACCAGATTCTAGAAGATATGCTTCGAGCTTCTGTTATCTCATTCGGAATGGAGTGGGAGAAATGCCTTCCATTTGCCGAATTTGCTTATAACAACAGCTATCAATCTAGCTTGGGCAAAGCCCCTTTTGAAGTTCTCTATGGACGAAGGTGTCGAACGCCTCTTAACTGGTCAGAAACCGGGGAAAGACAATTCTTTGGCCCGGATATGATTCAGGAAGTAGAAGAGCAAGTTCGCATCGTTCGTGAAAAGTTGAAAACAGCCCAATCTCGTCAAAAGAGTCAATATGACCGAAAACATAAGGCTATGACTTTTGAGGTTGACGAGAAGGCTTACCTTCGGGTTACTCCTCTGAAGGGAACCCATCACTTCGGTATCAAGGGCAAATTGGCTCCTCGTTACATTGGACCTTTTCGCATTCTCGCAAAACGAGGGGAAGTTGCCTACCAATTGGAACTACCTCCACATCTCTCCAGAGTCCACGACGTCTTCCACGTTTCTCAACTCAGGCGTTGCTTCTCGGATCCTATCCGCGGAGTGGACCACGAAACGCTTGATCTCCAACATAATCTCACCTATCGAGAGTACCCTGTTCGTATCCTCGATCAAGCTGAGCGTACCACTCGACGTCATAATATCAAGTTTCTCAAGGTTCAATGGTCGCACCATTCTGAGAATGAAGCAACTTGGGAAAGGGAGGATCGTCTTCGACTCGAGTATCCCGCCTTCTTCCCGAAGGAACCCAAATCTCGGGACGAGATTCTTTTCAGTGGGGGTGAGTTGTCACATCCTAGCTAGTCCATGCATTAGTGTGTGCATCATGTTTAAATATCATTTGAATTTGAAATGGGGAAGGATAGAAACCCCCAGAACCCTTTTTAATCCAACCAGGGTTTACTAAAAATTATTTCAATGAACCTGAAATGCCCTTAAAAATGCCCATCACCTTTGCTTTGGTTCAGAGCCTCTGCCAAAAGTGGTGCACCATTTTCTAGGTCATCCTAAGGTCTTTGAATTAATTCATAAGTTTTTTATTTTGAGCAGTTCAAATTATATAAAATATTGCAAATGCCCAAATATTCCCAAACAGAAATGTTTCATGTTGGAAATAATCCAACTATGGACCAGGAGCAGTTTGGTGATTTTTGGAGCCATCTAAGTATTTTAAAAAACTCCACAAAGTTGCAGAAAAATAGAAAAGGGGAAATAACAGAAAACTTACTTGGCGCCACTAACCGGCCCACCTGCCGGCCCAGCCCAGCGCCGCGCCAGCGAGCTGCTTGCCGGCCAGGCAAGCAGGCAAGGTGCTCGACGGCGAGCACCGCATGGGTGCCACGCACCTGCTCGCCGCCTCGCCGCCCCACTCGTCCGGCTAACGCCGTGGATCGATCCCCCTCTCTCCCCTGAACCCCCCAGACGCCCCCTCTCTCCCCCAACTCCTCTCGCTCGCTCTCCCACGCCATGGCCGACGCCATCGCCGCCACCCCCTCGCCGTAGCCACGCCCTCCGTCAACCCCACGCCGTGCCGCTGTGTCCAGGAGCTCCGCCACCCTCCTATCCTTCGAGCAAGCCGAGCCCCGAGCGCTCGCAAGGCCCGAGTCCACCGCATCGACTTCGCCCGAGTCCACCGTTGCCGGAGATCCCCTTCAACACCGTCGTCGCTCTGGCCCGTCCCCGGCCGCACCAAGTGTTCCGTCGAGTTCCCTGTGAGCTTAACCATCTTCCCCTCCCTTCTTTTCTTGCCCCTGAGCTATGTAGTGACCTCCCGGAGCTCAACCGCACCCACCGCCGCGGAGCTCATCGCCGACGTGCTCCCGGTCACCCTCCGTCCACCACTTGGTGTCCATCGTGCTCACCACGTCACGTAGCACCTAACTAACTACTCCCCGCACCTCACCACCCCTCTAGCCTCAAGTTCGCCTTCGGCCGAACTCCAGCGGCCGCCTAGGTCGTCGCCGGCGCCGATTCCGGCCGCCCCGACCCCAACCGACTCCACTAGAAGCTGCGGCATGTTCCCAGCTATCCATAGCCACCCTCCGTGGCTCGTTTGGTTGCCGAAACGGCCAAACTCACTTCCGCCGCCGCGTCGGGCTCGCCGGCGGCTAGACGCCGGTGCAGCCGACGTTGACTTCGACCACGGTGGGCCCTGGTTGACTCTAATGAGTCAATGACAGGTGGGGCCCAGCCCTGTTAACTAAATAGGTTTAGTTTTAATTAAACTTTAGCTAAACTAATTACCCTGACACCCTGGACCCATAGTCAGGTTTGACCTGGACGTCTCCGTTGACCCTGACGTCATTCTGACGCATGGCTGACGCAATAAATTAATTTCTGGATTTATTCTAATATAGGAAATTCCAGAATATAGTTCAAACTTCAAAAATTCATAACTTTTAATCTGTAACTCCAAATCAAACAAGTTATATATGAAAAATGATCAGAAAAATCCAATCTATCCATCTGTACTATTTTCATGCATGTTTAAACAAGTTAACTTGCTGTTTAGTGCAGAACAAGATAAAACACTTTAAAGGGCCATTTATGAGTTTGAAATTTGAATTTTTGGGTCAAATTGGTTCAAACCCATCTGGTTTTAGTTGCATTAGCCCAACACACTCATATTGCCATGTTTCATGCATGCATCATATTGTCGCACATTGTTTGGTGATAGTTGTGTATTGGTGTTCTTTGCGGCAGGTTCTGCCTCCGAGGAGTACCGTGATTACCCTAGCGAAGAACCGTATCCGTGCATCGATCCATTAGGCAAGCAACCAACCATTTGATCATATCGATACAATCCCATGTTCTCGCTCCTACTCTCTTTTACTGCATTAAGATAACGCGTTTCAAACTGCTGTGTGCTATGGTAGTTGAACCCATTTCCTCTGCATGACCTGTCATTGCCACAGTAACTAGATGAAACCCACTAGCATGTGTAGGAGTTGTTTGAGCCATATGTATGTGTTGTTCCTACCTTGCTATGCCTGCTATTCATAGAGTCGTGTCAGGTCTGGTTCATCTGGGTGATGGGCTAGAGTGAAATGATCATGTCGGTAATGAGAGTGATGTGGTGAACACGATTTGGTAAAGGTATCGATGAGAGGCCATGTAGGAGTACATGGTGGGTTGTTTCATTGAAGCCGACCTTAAGCACTGAGATCTGTATGCGTGATTTAAGATACAGCTACTACCATGCATTGGGCCCTGAAATATGACCCCGCTCGACTTCTTATTCACCCTAGTCCTCTGTCCAGGAGTTGCAAGTAGTTTCTGGTGTTTGTAGCCTACTGGAGGCCATGGGCAGCGCTGACTGTAGGGGTGGGCTGTGATACGGTAGGTACGTGGCACGGTGTATCGAATACCCGTTAGGTATCTCGAGAACCCTGTACACATCGTTCGGGGCCGTATGGGAAACCTCGGCCGGACTCCCTGCGGATGGAACCTGGATAGGCGATAAACCTGGACTGGAGACTTAGGTGTTTAGGTAGGTCGTGGTCTACACCCACGTCCGTTTTCGCTTGAAGTCTGCCGAGCACATGTCGTGTGCAGACGCTAAGTGGTGGAAACATGTATGAAGAAGTACACCCCTGCAGGGTTAACATGATCTATTCGAATAGCTGCGTCCGCGGTAAAGGACTACTTGGTTGCCTATACAGTTCATAGACAAGTAAACTGGAAACTACTAAAAGCTTCAAGATAAGTGTGAGTGTCGAGGATGGCCCCTCCGTAGGAAGACGGAGGTGGATTCTCGGTTGTGTATTGAAGTGGTGAGTAATGGACTCGTGTGCGCAAACCCTTTTCAAGTTGGAGTCTCGTAGGATAGTTTAGCCAAGAGTCAAAGCTGGCTTGCTGCAATAACTCCACCAACCCTTCTTGATAATGTGCATGTATGTAGGATCTGACGTAAGTCTTGCTGGGTACCTTTGTACTCATGTTGCTATAATTTACATTTTACAGAAGACGCTGCAACCCCTTCTGATGGGTTCTTCGTAGACGTTGACATCGACGAGTAGACTAAGGCCCAGGTGGTGATCCTGAGCACGTGAAGGACCATGTAGTATAGCTAGGCTTTCCAAGCCTCTTTTATTTTACTAGTTGTCTGTACTCAGACAAATTACTTCCGCTGCTGGTTTGTATGACTGTATGACTTGAATGTGGGTCGTGTGACCCGTACTTGTATGTATGTTATGTATGGCTCTGAGCCTTTAAATAAAGTACTTGTGTCGTAGAGTCATGTTGTGATGCCTTGTTGTATTTGCACATATCGAGCATATTGTGTGTATGATTGAAATGCTTGGTATGTGTGGGATCTGACTATCTAGTTGTTTATCTTTAGTAGCCTCTCTTACTGGGAAATGTCTCCTAGTGTTTCCATTGAGCCATGGTAGCTTGCTACTGCTCCGGAACACTTAGGCTGGCCGGCATGTGTCCTTCTTCGTTCCTGTGTCTGTCCCTTCGGGGAAATGTCACGCATTGAGTACCGGAGCCCTGTTAGCCCGCTACAGCCCGGTTTACCGGAGTCCCGCTAGCCCAGTGCTACAGCCCGGACCCACTTGCTGATGACCGACACGTTCGATGCTGGGTCATGGATGCCTGTCCCTGTAAGTCTGTGCCACTTTGGGTTTACGACTAGTCATGTCGGCCCGGGCTCCTTATCATATGGATGCTAGCGACATCATCATATACGTGAGCCAAAAGGCGCAAACGGTCCCGGGCAAAGGTAAGGCGACACCCGTGGGAATACCGTGCGTGAGGCCGCAAAGTGATATGAGGTGTTACAGGCTAGATCGATGTGACATTGAGTCGGGGTCCTGACAAAAGATTAAGAGAGATATAACATAAGAACGTCTTCGACAAGTTACCGGTAGGATTGAGAAGAACGAACAAATATATACGATAATGAATGACGAGAACTCTTGCACGAACCACCGTTAGAATTAAAATAAACGAAGTAAGGGATGAATCACCAGGTAAGAATTGAAAATGAATGAAGAAAAGATAAAGAAACACCGGGAAGAATTAGCAAATGAACGAAGATGCTTGAGTGAATTTAGATCCATGAGAACGAATAGATCACAAGCTGATTAGAGGATATTTGGGCGATGCATTGGTAAGATTTTTTGAATGATAGCTGAAAGCTGACATGAATAATTCTGAATTGATGGCCTTCAGATAAACAAACTGAAAAGACTCCTGAATTACTCTGGATGGGTGAAAAGAATTCTCATAATCAAAACAATTATGAGGGGATGGCAACAAGCTAGAATCATGAATCTTGAAGAGAATGGAGTAGGATTGAGAGAAAATCTTCTTCGGTTTTCAAATTTTGAATTACGACGAGAAATACCACCATGAATTGTTTAGACACTCCGGAATGAAAATTAGAAAGGTTGAGCCAACGATGGAATGAATTTGAAAGATTTTGGGGAAAGACATTTGACTGATGATAAATCATTCTTACGTCAATCTTTGAAACGAATTTGAAAAACTCTGGGAAAATAAGAAGAGTCAGGTAAGATCCTGGGAAAAGACCTATGGGTTAGGGCCCACTCAAAGGAACACCATTGAAAAGATTTAAAAGAGAGATTGCACCGGTTGAATTAAATGACATGAATGAGATAACAATCTCAAAAGAGCTTGAAAGGATCTTAAGTGACAAGAGGAGCCTTTTGAGAAAACTTGAGCATGCCGGAACAAATGAATAGCGAGAAGTGAATTATTATGAGGTGCACCAGTATGAGAAGGCATTGAAATGAGGAAAAGGGTAAGATCAACAAAGCTTGACTTGAAACCACCGGGGAAGATAAAATAAACGAAGAATGATGAACTAGAAGCTCCATTAGTATCTTCATGAGAATCATCGGATAAGAACATTGAGGAAAAGAATGGAGAGGCTTCACATCAATAAGATGGATACTCGATTAAGAGATCTGAATCCTTGGAGAAAAACAAAGGCAGGGAGGGTGGGAAAAACAAAGACAATTTTGAATGGATGAAATGAACACCGTTGAGAAGAACTGATACTTGATCTTGCGGTTGTTGAAATGATCGGATCCACTTGAAGAGAAACACACCGGTGAAAAGAAATTGAAACGAAAAACTCGATGATCGAGAAGGATTAGTATTCACATAGGAATATGAGAACACCACTTGGGGAAGGTATGGAATCAACATTTGACTTCGAAGCAACTTGAATACCACAACTCAAAACAAAACAAAGGATTGGCTTGCAGAATAAGCCAGAACAAACATATGATAGAGATTTCGTCCGAAGTTTTTGTGGTGGGGCCTACACGGGCTCGATCGTACAGCACCATCATGTACAAGGCAGTGCACATGACATACGAAGCGTCCCCGAGTCGGCATAGCCAAGGACTCTTTAAGACACTACGAGACCACTATAAAACCAACCGTGAATAGGCGGACCACTAGACGTCGAACCCCAATTTCATATCATCCATCTGTCGGAAAGATATCCTAAGAGCTACTTGAATTCCCACTTATCAACTCCCGAAATTTTCTGGTTATGCAATCAGGTGTTGGGGATACAGGGGAAGCATAATATCTCACCCAAAACTAACAAATCCTACATCCAGTTGTATCCATCCTTCAACACATAACCAAGAAACCTCCGGAAATCGTCTACCTCAACCTTCGGAAAGCATCCGTTATACAAGTTATGGCAATACTCCCGAACTCCCGCCCCAGTACTAGGTGGCGTCGAGGTTATCTCACCAACAACTGCATAAAAGAGATTTTCAATGTCGGCGTACTAAACTCAGGTATTCCAGAACTGCAACGATAAAATTGTGATGACAACACCTCGGAGCTCAACTCCCCGGGACACTGCCACAACGCCTAAATGACAGGAGGCACCAAGAACAATGTTCTTGTCACAAAACCATCGGAACGATTCCAAGATACCCGCGTGATCCTAAATTTTTTTTAGTGAAATTAGAGAAGAGAAGAGTCAAAACTCTACGTCAGGATGCCTTAGCAGAGCGATGAATGGACTAGGGAGTACAAAGAATTCCTAAACTCTCCGATATATATTTCCTAAATGACTCAAAACATTTTTCTAGACTCAACTCGTCCGCTAATTCGATCAAGCAGTGGGGGCTACTAAGGTCGGGGAAGGCTCTGATTACCAACTTGTAACACCCTCGATGCGGATATATCTCCCACGTGTCAAAGCACGACTTAGAGGCATAACCTAATTGAAAGCAATGTCGCAAGTGAGGTAATCTTCACACAACCCATGTAATACATAAGGGAAAAGATACATAGTTGGCTTACAATCGCCACTTCACACAAATACATGAATAAAGCATTACATCAACCAGTACTATCAAGGTCCGACTACGGAACCAAAATAAAAGAAGACCCCAAATGCGACAAGGTCCCCGATCGACCTCAACTGGGCTCCACTACTGATCAACTAGAGCGAAACAACACAAAGGACACGATCTTCATTAAGCTCCTCCCGAGCTTGGTTGCGTCACCTGCTCGGCATCATCGGCACCTGCAAGCTGGTTTTGGAAGTATCTGTGAGCCACATGGACTCAGCAATCTCGCACCCTCGCGATCAAGACTATTTAAGCTTATGGGTAAGGTAAAGGTATGAGGTGGAGCTGCAGCAAGCGACTAGCATATATGGTGGCTAACATACGCAAATGAGAGCGAGAAGAGAAGGCAAAGCACGGTCGATAAAAGTATGATCAAGAAGTGATCCTAGAACAACCTACGTCAAACATAACTCCAACACCGTGTTCACTTCCCGGGCTCCGTCGGAAAGAGACCATCACGGTTACACACGCGGTTGATGTATTTTAATTAAGGTCAACTTCAGGTTTTCTACAACCGGACGTTAACAAATTCCCATCTGCCCATAACCGCGGGCACGACTTTCGAAAGTTCAAATCCCTGCAGGGGTGTCCCAACTTAGCCCATGACAAGCTTTCACGGTCAACGAAGGATATTCCTTCTAGCGGGAAGACCCGATCAGACTCGGAATCCCGGTTACAAGACATTTCGACAAGATAAAACTAAACCAGGAACACCGCCCGAATGTGCCGACAAATCCCGATAGGAGCTGCACATATCTCTTTCTCAGGGCACACTCAGATTGTCCTAGGTACGGGTAGGCTAGTCCAGAGTTGCCCCTGGTGGCCACCGACAGCTTACAGGTTGGACCAACACTCAGAGGACACTGGCCCAGGGGGGTTAAAATAATGATGACCCTTGAGTCTGCAGAACCCAAGGGAAAGAAAAGGCTAGGTGGCAAATGGTAAAACCAATGTTGGGCATTGCTGGAAGAGTTTTATTCAAGGCGAACTGTCAAGGGGTTCCCATTATTACCCAACCGCGTAAGGAACGCAAAATCTGGCAACATAACACCGATATGACGGAAAATAGGGCGGCAAGAGTGGAACAAAACACGAGGCATAAGGCCGAGCCTACCACCCTTTACCAAGTATATAGATGCATTAATTAAATAAGAGATATTGTGATATCCCAACAGGTAAACATGTTCCACCAAGGAACAACATCTCCATGTTCCAACAAGGAAGAAACTTCAATCTTCACCTGCAACTAACAACGCTATAAGAGGGGCTGAGCAAAGCGGTAACATAGCCAATCAACGGTTTGCTAGGACAAGGTGGGTTAGAGGCTTGGTTCAACAATATAGGAGGCATGATAAGCAAGTGGTAGGCATCGTAGCATAGGCATAGCAAAAGAGCGAGCATCTAGCAAGCAAAGATAGAAGTGATTTTGAGGGTATGATCATCTTGCCTGAGATCCCGCAAGGAAGAAGAACGAGTCCATGAAGAAGACGAATGGATGTAGACGAACGGTTCCTCACAAACATGACGTTATCGGAACCAACCCGAAGAAGCAACACCGGAAAGAAGCAAAAACACAGTAAATAACCACGACATGAACATGGCATGATGCACAACCAAGTATGATGCATGTCCGGTTTAATGAGGCATGGCATGGCAAAGTGCACAAACAATCCTACAAATTAAGTGGAGCTCAATATGCAATAGGTTGCATATTGACGAAACACCACATGACGTATTTAGTTCGATCTTGTTTATGTACCCAACAAATTTAAATGTTGTTAAACATGGCAAGAGGTGAGGCAAAAGAAGACTACACGTCTAGTCAAGGTTAAATGAGGCCGGAAGCAACGAACAACAA
The DNA here is from genome assembly GCF_018294505.1 of Triticum aestivum. Taxonomy (NCBI): domain Eukaryota; kingdom Viridiplantae; phylum Streptophyta; class Magnoliopsida; order Poales; family Poaceae; genus Triticum; species Triticum aestivum. Next base: position 233,928,166 of record NC_057797.1, on the reverse strand, counting down.
ATCCGGAAACTCCTCATGTGCATATTTTAGGTTTGGTACTGTTCTGCCCTAAACATAATTTTAGGGTTGTTAAACATGCAAAACAAGTACACCATGTTAAACTAGGCATTTTTCTACCCCATTTACATATAAAGAGTATTAAATTCGGAGTTACTGTTGTTTAGTTATGACATAAATCATTTTAACATGGCATAGGAGCAAATTTAACCAAACCGCATTTTAAACATCTTAAACATAGATGAAAGTTGGATATTATTAAACTATACAAAATTCTAGACATTTTACATATTTAAAACATTTTAATCCGACGCACGGTTTATGAGTAATTATATGCATGATCTAGGTGGACTTTTCTGCAAAACAGGCAGCATCTGGAAAATTAGGAAAATCGCTGGACAAAAAAAAACATGTAACGGGCTGGATCTGGAACAGAGCTGGGGAGTTGCTCACATTGGGCCTCGGCCCGTTCAGAGAGGAGACCGGCTGGTGGAGAGGCTGGGCCTCAACGTCTTGCTGGGCCATGAAGAAGCACAAGTCGAGGCCAGCCCAGGCACTCGATCGGGATGCAGTGGCGGCTGGCGCGCTACTGTAGCTGGGCTTCGCGTGAAGGAGGGAGCTGGGCCTCCGGCCTTGCGGCTGGGCCGGTCGCTGCCAGGCTGAGGAGGCTCGCTGGGCCTTGGAGGCGCGAGAGGGGTGGCCCAGGCGATCGACGGGGAGGGAGCGGTCGATCTGGAATCGGTCAACGAAGGGCAGGGACGCTGCACTCTGCTCGTTTCTGAAGGAAAACGGCAGCAACGGGTAAACAGTGGCGCGATCGTTGCCTCCCAGAGATGGTGGTGGAGCAAGGACGAGGCGGCACTGGAAGCTCACACGGGCTTCCATGGTGCGGGACGCGGGGCGGCGAAGGAGCGGGAGGCTGACGAGGTCCCGTACGGGCGGCTTCGCGGATCCATCAGAGACGAACGGGTGACGGCGCGCATGGCTGGACGACGGCAAGGCATGCTCGGGGAAGGAGCACGGCTGCGATGACGCGGGTCTCAGTGAAGCAGGGGCGCGGGACTTGGCGACGAGGAGCTCCGAGTTGGCGGTCCATGGAGGTTCGCTGCTGCGGCTGTCGATGGCGATCCCCTGCTCACAGAAAGAGAGAAAAGAAGGGTGATGAGAGAAGGAAACAGAAGGAGCCCGGGAAGATGAAGAAGAGGCAGGCATCGACGCTCATCTTGCTAGCTGATTCGATCCCTAGCGGCGGCGCCGGACGACAAGGTGAGGAGGAGGAGCACGGGAAGGCTCGGGGCAGGGGCTTGAGGACGAGCGTGCTGCGGGAGGAGGTTGCGGGATTGGGTGGATCCAGCCGAGGAGGAGGTTGGCCCGATGCTGAAAACGAGGGAGTTGGTCGTCGGCTGGGAATGGGTGGATGGATCTAGGAGGATCGCGATGGGGATGGTGAGTGGGTGGCGGCGGAGAGGAGAGGGATTTGGTGGATGGGACAATGTCCCTAGATTTTAGGGTTTGCCCTGTATATATAGCAAGTCGTTTAGGTTTAGGGTAAAAGGTCCCTCCGATCTTAATCGGACGTTCCCGGATAAATATGATAGGGAGATCAAATAATAAAACAGAGATGTTTTGTAGACGTTTGGGGATGATCCGGATCCAACGGTAACGACTGTCCGGGTCGGGTCCGGGACAGTTTCGGACGTGCATGTGAGGGGTTCGAAGCACTGTGCAGAGAGAGTTTCAGGGCCTGACGGTTGTCAGCGGACTGTGCAGACGGGCTCGAGCTGAGAGAAGAGAAGAGAGAGAGACCCGGCAACTGTTTCCGGATATCGAAAACGTCCGACGTTTTGACCGGCTACTATTGCCGCTATATTTATCCGTTGGGGCGTCAAACGGACTCCGAATGCGATGAAACTTGGCAGGCGGCCTACCTACAACATAAAAACACCGCACGCCAACTTTCATCCCATTCCAAGAACATTTTCCGGACACTTATAAGATACTATTTTGGACATGCCGCGGGCGCGTGCAAGTGTGTCTGGGCTCAGAACGGACAACAGACGAAACTGGGGAAACCCGGACGAATGCAAGTTTTAAAATATGATGATGCAATGCACATGATGACATGATGAGATGCAACACGCAAGCAAATGACATGACAACGACAGCGAAAACTGGAAGACACCTGGCACATCGGTCTCGGGGCGTTACAAATGTGGTGCTTAGTTAATGTTGGTTCATTTATTGTGGTGTTTAGTTAACTGCTTGGTTCAATTCTGCAATGCGATGTCCAATTGTCGTGGGTAGAATTTTGTATTGTTGTGCATGTGAGGAATAAATCGAATTTGGCTGCACTTAATACATGAGAAACATATACAAGTGCTATATTTCGTAGTTCTTAATCATGCTTGGTTTGGATAAATGGGTTTTCCGTGTTGCTTGAATTAATCTGATGAATTTGCAATGTGCTTATTTTTCATCAACATATTTTACTGATAGCATGCGAACCCTTACTTAACCTGATGACTAACTACCTTATATGTGTTGCAGGGAAACAATGGGAAGCACTGAGGTTTACAATCGAGGTTAGCACGTGCATGGTCCATTGTCTAATAGCACATTATTGTGCAATTGCAGGAACCATTCTAATATTTAGGTTTTTAACAATTTGCTCTTGCGCATGTAGGTCTTGCTGTGAGAGGTTTTGACCCACTGTTCGACCCTTTTTGCATATGGGGAAATGAGTTGTCCATGAATATCAGTCAAGTCAAGAAACTCATAAAGATTGTTAGGATAAATAAATTAGCGACAAAAAATAACATGATCTTTGTCTACACAATGAAGAAGACATCAGTTCACTACAGGATGGTACTAATTATTATACCTTGCCTTTTTTATGGCTTTGCCCCATTTCCAATATAGAGAAGATATTTATGCACATCCTTGTTTCTAGGCCTTTCCAAAGCAGTTCACTGATGATTAGCTCTCAAACCACCTGTATGGTCTGGAGGCGAGGAAGGTATTCATACAACACCCACGGTTCAATATTGAAGTGTTCCTGAAGAGGACAAAGGATGTACGGTCAATCATCCACATGCACTGGTCTAAAGTTACAAAGACCTTCAACATCAATGAAGGCTCAATATTCGCCTTCTCTTTAGCAGTTTTCCAGATGAGATACATCTGTCTATGTACCGTCTATGATGCTAATTTCGAAAGGTTATAGATGTTGCATGTGAAGCTTGGTCCTGGTGTAGTGGTGTAATGGGGTAGCTGAGTGCTGAAGCTATATGATGTTGTACTCTGATGTATTTCAATTATGAAAATGAAATATATCGTGTGCTTAATACGAAATGTCAATTAGAGTAATAAATGGATTATGATTAATTGGATAATTATCCTGCTGATGGCGAATTAGCCTGCTAACTGGGTTTTTCTATTGCGAACGGTTGTTGAGAAAAATACCTCAAGCAACACACACAATTTCTAGGAATAAACCGTGTTGGATCAATGAACAATCACACATGACTTTCTCTTGAAAACTGTTTGTGCTAGGCCACCTTGCGCAAACGTTTACCACATAAAAACTGTGTGTGTGATGGAGAGCCTTTGCCACACAGTTTCTTCTGACTGTGTGTGATACATTCAATAATGCAAATGATTTAACGGGGAAAAATGTTTGTGATGTACCTGTGAACGGAAATGTTTTCCTTGGAGCGACTGTGTGGGATGTACATACAAATGGAAACGTTTGGCGAGGACCGACTGTGTGGGATGTACTTGCGACCGGAAACAATTTTGCCGTATAATTGTATTTTTTAGCTCTATTGTACATATTCCCGTATTTGAGCGCTCGCCAGTCGCACACGATCTCATTTTGCCAAGCATGTGTGCCAGGAGGGCATATCCCCGACGGTTTCTGGGTCGTGTGGGAAGGACCCCCCTATCGCCCACACTCACTTGGCGATGGTTCCAAATGCCGTTGTGGAAAGGGGTTAAAAACCATTTGTTTAGGAGCTCGCTGTACTAGTGCCAGCTAATTCATGTATTTCAAGAAAGTGCAAATGGGCTAGGATTTCTTAGAAAATATTAAATGGGCCACATTGACGTGAAATTATTTGTTCACCCAGCCCAGCAAATAGACTGTACATTCTAGAAAACATGGGTTAAATATATGCCACATTTTTGCAGGCTAACATGTGGGCCAATAGGCCGAAGCCTACGCAGGGCGTTGTCAACTTGGTCAACAAATGATTATGACATCCACAACCATTGGATTTATGTTCAACGGCCGGCATGCACCTTCAATCTCTCGTCTTCTTCCTCCAGCATCGCTGGGACCGCGTGGTCCGGCCTCCGGCAGCTAGCGGCTCTACTTAGCACGCATCGCTGCAAAGGGATACCCCACCGCCGGCCAGGCTATCCCTCCACCCCTCCACACCTCCTGTTATTCTCCACCGACTGCAGACCCACACCGCACCAGAACCATTCATAACCCTTGTACTCCTCTCAATCTGCGACTCCACTACCGCGTCTTCCCATCTCCGGGTCGTTCCCGTCCGGGGCCTCACCGTCGTCCACCGCCTCGCTGCACTCGGGGCGGCATGGTAAACAAACGTGAGTCATCGAAAGAGGACTATACGTGGAGAGCCTGAAGGCTAGGACCCACAAGGTCCATGGTCGCACGCATGGAAAGTTCCTTCTTATTAAGCTGAAAAAATGTTTCCTCCCCCTGACAGCTGGGACCCACCGGCTGTATCTTCGCACGGAAGGAAGTGCCTCCTTGTTATGCAAAAAAACTATTCCTCCCGTTGACAGCTGGGACCCATCAAATTTGGTGGCTGAGTTGTGGGCCTTGTAAGCAGACGTGCACGCAGGGCTTTGTCAACTTAATCAACAAATGATTCTAGCAGATGGACCGTTGGATGTTAATCCTGTCAGATCATGGGTTCCGGATAACCCTTGAGGTTCGAGCTCTGGGATGCGCGCGAAGTTCTTTCCCTCCTTCTGATATACGCCCTAGCTCGCTAAGGTCTCGCGGACGAACTCGACGCACTCGCAATACAGAGACACAAGGTTTATACTAGTTCGGGCCACCGATGTGGTGTAATACCCTACTCCAGTGTTGTGGTGGTGGATTGCCTCTTGGGCTGATGATGAACAATACAAGGGGAAGAACAGCCTCCTGAGGTTGAGGTGTTCTTGTGCTTGGTGTGCCAAGGGTTGGCCTTTGATCAGATCCTATCTCCTTCTTCCATCTCTCCCTTTCTAGGTGGTGGCTAGTTCTACTTATATAGGCCCTGGTCCTCTCCCCAAATATTGAGCGGGAAGGGAGCCAACAACGGCGGCCAATTTGAAAGGGGACAACTAGTACAAGCTATCCCGACAAAAGGTGGTCTTCTCCTGCCAAAGGTTCTGGTGGTGACGCCGTCCTGGGCTCCATGGTGACCTCCATCCCGCCGTCCTTCTGGTCTTGGTCTTGTTGCACCGATATGGAAACCTTTGCCTGATGCCTCGGTACTCCACGCCTGCACTTGCCTCCTTAGCACCAAAGAGGAAACAAGGACGCTGCGTGCGCTGGCGCCCGCCTGGCACCCGTCTGGTGTCAATCGTCATGGCTCACGTCACGAGAGCCTCGCGAGGTTCGCCCCGCCTTGACATCTCCGCTCCTCGCGAGGCAGCCTGATGAGGCCGCTCCTGATGAGGTCTTGCGTCGTCCGCCTCGTGAGGCTTGGCACCTCGCGAGGGTCTTGAATGCCTTGTTGATGATGATGGGCCATACAGACCTGCCAGCACAGCCACGCCATGGGCTGCAGGCAGGCAAGTCTGGGGACCCTCATTCCCAGAACGCCGAAAGTAGCCCCCGGGCCCAAGGCGCGCTCGGGCTTGGCTTCGAGGCGAAGGCAAAGGATCAAGCACGGAGCACTGCGGGCCCCGAAAGCCTACGGCGTTGGTTGACGCGTGGCGGTTGATTGGTCGTGGGCGTCTCCGCTTCCCCACGTTGCCTCGGCAACTGCCTGACTTGATGAGTCCCTGCGACATGCAAGGAAATCATCATTACTTGTGATCGTGGGAGGCGCCGGTTGGCCTTCTTCCGCTATAAATGGGAAGGGGGGCGGGCCCATCTCTTCTTGGTTCGTTTGCTTCTTCCTCCATGCTCCGCTGCTAACAGCAATGGCCCCCATCCAAAGGTTCTCCGCCGAAGAGAAAGGAAAGGCCCCCCACGATGATCCAGAGCTGCTTCCGCCGAAGAAGAGGTCGGTTCACCGTCGCTACGAAACGGCGATGCAAGTGGTGACGAGGCCCTGGTGCGAGCGGCCTCCTCCAGGTATCCGCCACCCTTGTACGCACGAGCTGGGGGCTCAAGAGGGCGGAGCGACGAGCGGCGCCGCCCGCGCTGCGGCCGTGGTCGCCGCACCGCGGGGACACACGCCGTCCCCCCAGGGGTCCATGCCGCGGACTCGTCGTGTGAGTTTGTGCTGTGGGAGGCGATGCCACCAAGCACCTGGATACGCCTCCCACCGTTCTTCGCCACCGAGGTGCTGCCGAGGGGTGTTTGCGAACTTTGGCTGAAGCATGCTGACTGCAACGCCCCGGCAACCGGTGTGGAGATTGGAACCGTCGCCTCCGGGAAGATCTTCATGACCCGAGGCTGGGGTGAGATTGCCTGGGTTTGCTGCGTGGAGGGCGCCCTCGTGATCCACTTCGAGTACGATGGCGCCTTCGTGCTGTTCTTCAAGGTCTTCAACAAGGAAGGCCGCCGCCTGGAGTGCTGCCCTGAAGGAAGTCACCAGGACGACGTCGCGGCGGGCGCGTGACCCTCCACTAGTCTTGCCTGCAGATCCTCCAGCGACAACGACGACTCGCGGTTGTCCAACGACTCTCTTGAGCTCTTGAAGTCTGCGGAGATGAGCAACGACAGCTACGTGCCGCCTAGCTCCCGCCGAGCCCGGAACAGGGCCACGACGTCCAGCCGCCGCCGCCGCCGATCTAGATGGGGTCGGCGCCGGCCTCCTGTGGCCCACTGTTGATGATGGTGTCCGCCACGGGAGGGTGTAGATAGGATTCCTCTTAGTTATCGTTCTGGTTCCCTGCGAAGGATCATGAAGTACCCTGTGGGGGCGTGTAAAGGGTCTATAATGTCTTTTGCATATATATGGTCCTTGTTATGGAATTGCGTAGGCACATATCCTACCGAGGCTCGACCTCCCCTTTCCAATCCTGCGGCAGCTTGATGCTCTACGCTGACAGGTCCCGGTCCCCAGGCAGGCTGCAGCCATCGTTGGTATGCCAGGTCGCGATGCCATGGTCAACGCCAGGAGGTGAGCGGCCTGAGGTCCAGTAAGAGCTTCTGAGGCGCGATGCTCAGGAGGTCCCCTTTAGCGCTCAAGAGGTTGCCTTAGAATGGGAAAGGAAGAGAGTATCGCCACAGTAGGGCAGCGGAAGGAGTAAGGCCCGCTTTGGCTCGGTCTCCCCATTCTATCCTTGTGACTGCTTGGTGCTCTATGCTGTCAGGTCCCGGTCTCCAGGCTGGCTGCAGCCATCGCTGGTATGCCAGGTCGCGATGCCGTGGTCAAGGCCAGGAGGTGAGCGGCCCGAAGTCCGGTAAGAGCTCCCGAGGCGCGATGCTCAGGAGGTCCCCCTTAGCACCCAAGCAACCATGAAGAGGCAAGAAAGGGAGGCGACATTGCTGCAGTGAAGCTGCTGCGAAGGTCTCGTGTTGTGGCGATAGGTGGGTTCCGTGTGTGAACTTATCTGGTCTGTCTGGAGTCTACTCCTTGTGGCACGCCCGAGCTTGTGCGTTGGTCGCTGTAGGGTAGCCATGACAGGCCCGGGTGGGTTTCCCCCTCGCCTTCATGCTCTTCTTGGTGCTCTGCGTCCTCGAGCGAGGTCAGCCGCCGCTGGTATGCCAGATCGCGATGCCGTGGTCAAGGCCGGGGGGTGAGGGCTGGAGAGCCAGTAAGAGCTCTGAGACGCGATGCTCAGGAGCCCCCCTTTCAACGTGCAAGCGAATCACATCAGAGAAGAAGGAGAGTCCGTGGTACCGCCCGCCATGGTCCTCAGGAATCCCCTGCAAGTTAACGCGAAGAAGGGCGCCGGACCGCTGGTTTGCTTCTGGAGCGGGCGAGGGGACTCCCTACTGCGGAGAGCTCCCGGGGCGTGTACATCCCCACCCTGACACGTGGCTGGCATGGTAGGGTTTAGCGAGGTGTGGCTAGGCACTCGTGATCTAGCGCGAGACTCACGAGGTCCTACCTCAAGGTGGGTTGCGCCTGGTCTCAGCCCTTGTTTATTGTCTTGGTCCCGCGAGATGGTCAGACAACGCAAAAGGGGCCCCGAAGAAGGGTGCCGGTGCGCGGCCCCTGTAATGGGCAACAATCAAGCAAGTGATATCTATAGGTAGGTTAAGCATGAAAGGCAAATCAGCTTGGGTAAATGCAGAAAGATACATGCCACCGGGTCAGGCCTGAGCGGCTTGGGGATGATTCAGCTCGAGGGGCGCCCCCAACAGGGTAAACTGAAGGCATAAGCAAAAGAGATACATGCCATAGGGACGGACCCACACGTCCTGGGAATAATGCAGCCCGAGGGGCGCTCCCAGCTAAACGAACTTGGAAAATGTCACCTGGTTCTGTCGACGAAGGAGAGTTGGTGCAGCTGAAGGCACGCGGCGAAGGGGTCGTTCCTCACGAGCCACCGGGGCCCTGAGCCTCGGGAGGCTCTGGGGCTCAGGTGGTTCCTTGAGGACCGTCTCCATCTCTGCCAGGACGGCGTGGTGCCTGGCCTCCTAAGCCGTCAGGACACACTACATGTTGCGCTGATAGGTTGACGACATGCTTGGCAAGCCGAAGGGCATGCGAACATAACTGTGTGGTGGACCCTCGCAACGGCCCACGCACGAAGGCCAGAAAAGCTCCTGAGATGCGGCCATGTTGAGCCCCAGTACGTCGACATAGACGCGCAGCCCGACATCCTCGCCTGTATGGGGAGCTGCGCCTCGTGAGCGGCGATCACCGCACATGGCCCTTGCGTCTTGCAGTTCCTGGGTAGTATTGGTGATGAACTCTTGAGTAGTGGGTGCTCCTTGCCTTGTGTTCTCCTGAGGGAAATGTGCCGCGAAGCACACCTCCAAGTGGTGCCCGAGCGCCTCCCTCGTGATGTTGGCAAGGTCTGAGGCCCTCCAGAAGAGAGCCCCCGAGCCCTGCCCGAGGAGGGTGCTGGGCGCGCCTTCCTATGCGACGGAGGGAGGCGCCCCTGGAGCGGGCACTGATCCTGACGAGGTTCCAGCCACGACACCACCCTCCTGAGGTCCGGCATGGTGCAACTGCTTCTTCTTCTTGGGGATGGTCTCGGGAGGATCCTCGCTCTTGCTTTCGGGGTCATCGATTGCGACAGCTTGAAAGGCGCGCTCGAGGGATCACACCGCATCCCTCTCTTCGCACGGGACCGTGATGATTCCGCCGCTTCTTGGCATCTTCAGGACATTGTAACCGTGGTGTGTCACCGCCATGAACTTGGCCAGGGCTGGATATCCGAGGATGGCGTTGTATGGCAGACGGATGTGCGCGCCGTCAAAGTTGATGAGCTCGGTGCAGTAGTTCTTTCATTCCCCAAAGGTGAGAGGGAGGTGGACCTGCAAAACCGGTATGCTGGAACCGCCGGTCACTCGTGAGAAAGGCTTGGTAGGCTGAAGCTGCTCATATGGCACTTGGAGGTTGTCAAGCGTGTCGACAGACATGCCATTGAGCCCTGCACCGCCGTCAATGAGGGTCTTGGTAACTTGCACGTTGCTGATGACTGGTGAACAAAGCATCGGGAGGGCGCCAGCGGTGGCTGCGCACTTGAGCTGATATGCCGAGCTGAAGGTGATGGCGCACTGGGACCACCTGAGCGGGTGCGTGGCCTCGAGCTTGGGGAGGACTGCATTCACCTCACGAGCGAACTCTTTGAAGCTACGCTGCGAGGCTGGGGCCTGTGCGCTGCCCAAGATGGAGGCGATCGTGCGCGGCTCCTGGAAGCCCCCAGCCCCTCGTCTTGATGGTGGTCGTCATTCCTTCTTGGTGGCGGCGGCAGTGGGGGAAGACTGGCGTTGCCCTGAGGGTGATCCTCACAAGGCTGGTCCCTCTAGGCGCCCTCACGAGGATGATCTTGCCAGCGGTCCTCACGAGGCCTATCGCGCCACTCCCGGCACGGACCAAGGTCGTGCCAGCGTCTGCCTCCACGTCCTCCTCCTTGGCCGTAGCCCTGGTCGCTGTGCTCGGGGCGTCGACCGAAGCGTCCTTCACGAATGGCTTTGAGTTCTTGACAGTCACTGGTGTTGTGGGTGTTCAGGTTGTGGAAGGCGCAGAATGGTCGACTGTTCTTGGACGACTCGGGCTGGTCTTTGCCTCACTTGGTGTCCAGCTCCGCTGCGAGCACAACTGCTTCCTTGCGCTTCACGTCCTTGGCTTTGGCCTTCTTCTCCTCTGCGTCCGCAGCTGGCAGCTCGAGGAGGGAGAGGTGCCCCTCCTCAGCTCTCGCACACTTGGTTGCCAGGTTGAATAGCTCCTGAGATGTGCACAGCTCCTCGTGGATAGCGTGCTCCTCCTTCATCTTGATGTCGCGAACGCCGTCAGAGAATGCGGAGATGATGGCCTCGTCTGTAACCTTGGGGATCTTGAGGCGAGTGTTGTTGAATCACTTGATGTACTTTTGGAGGGTCTCTCCCGGTTGTTGCTTGATGCAGCGTAGGTCACCCGCAGCCGGCGAGCGGTAGCGAGTGCCCTGGAAGTTGGTGACAAAGCGGTTGCGCATCTCGTCCCAAGAGGAGATTGAGCCTTGCGGCAGGTTCATGAGCCAGGAGCGGGCACCATCCTTGAGAGCCATAGGAAACCAGTTCGCCGTGACTTTCTCGTCGCCGTTGGCCACTTCGATGCTTAGCTCGTAGAGCTGCAGGAACTCCATGGGGTCGGGGGTGCCGTCATAGCAAGGAGGCAGATCCGGCTTGAACTTGCCCGGCAGGCGACGCTACGCATCTCGGGGGTGAAGGCGCGGTAGCCGGCCGTGGTCGTCGGGGCCCGTCTCGGAGGTGGAGCTTGGACTTGATGAGGCCCGCGCGCCACCACCGTGGGTAGCGCGCGGGCTTGGCGAGGCTGCGCGGGGAGCGCTGGTGCAGCTTCTCGCGGCCGAGGAGTCTCTTGGCAGCTTCTCTCTTCGCACGCGGGCACCGGGCGTAGTGGATCTCGCCGCGGGGCCGCGCGCCTTGGCGCCAAGGAACCGTCTTAGGGCAGAGGTGGTGGAGGTGCTCCACGAGCCACGTCGTCTATCGCTGGAGGAGGGCGAGGCAGAGAGGGGGATGGCACCGGGGAGCCCCTGCGGCCTAGACAAACTCGGCGACGCGGTCGAGCCAGTCCTCGTAGAGGTCATCGATCGGGCGGTAGCACAGGAGCTTGTTCGCCATGAGGAGCGTGGCCTGCGCGTCCATGGGAGCGCGACGTGCGTGGGACGAGGAACCGGCCAGGGTCAGCGATGGGGTGGCGGTGCGGCCGTCCTGCCGCACCGATGGGTGCAGCGGGGAAGCTTGCTGCTTGTTCCCCGCCGGGCCGGTTGCGCCGTTGGCGGCAGGCGACGGGGAACGACGAGGTGGCTCGCCGACGGGAGCGGTCTGAGCAACGCGGGCAGTGAGGGCAGCCCGGCATTCAGCTCGAGCGCGGCGAGCGTCTGCCATGGAGACGACGGAGCGACGGAGTGCCGGCCGACGGAAGGGAAGCTACGGCACACCCCTACCTGGCGCGCCAAATGTTAGATCATGGGTTCCGGCAAACCCTTGAGGTTTGAACTCTTGGGTGCGCACGAAGTTCTCTCCCTCCTTCCGATCTATGCCCTAGCTCGCTAAGGTCTCGCGGACGAACTCGACGCTCTCGCAACATAAAGACACAAGGTTTATACTGGTTCGGGCCACCGATGTGGTGTAATACCCTACTCCAGTGCAGTGCTGGTGGATTGCCTCTTGGGATGACGATGAACAATATAAGGGGAAGAGCAGCCTCCTGAGGTTGAGGTGTTCTTGTGCTTGGTGTGCCAAGGGTTGGCCTTTGATCAGATCCTACCTCCTTCTTCCATCTCTCCCTTTCTAGGTGGTGGCTAGTTCTACTTATATAGGCCCTGGTCCTCTCCCCAAATATTGAGTGGGAAGGGAGCCAACTGTCGGATTTCGGGTTCCGGTAGACCCTTGAGGTTCGAACGCTGGGGTGCGCGCGGAGCTTTCGTCTCCTACCTACCTGCACCCCTCCGCCTTGCTAGGATCTAAACTAAGGAAAGAACAACACAAGAGACACAGGGTTTATACTGGTTCGGGCCACCGTTGTGGTGTAATACCCTACTCCAGTGTGTGGTGTGGTGGATTGCCTCTTGGGCTGATGATGATGAACAATACAAGGAAGAACAGTCTCGCGAGGGTCTGTTCTTGGCTGGGGCGATGAACTGGTGGGAGGAGCTCAGTCGCCCTTCTCTCTCTCTCTCTCTCTCTCTCTCTCTCTCTCTCTCTCTCTCTCTCTCTCTCTTTCTTTCTTTCTTTTTGCCCACAGTGCTCCCTCCCCTGTCTAGCGGGTGGCCGGTCCTATTTATAGGGGCCCTGGTCCTCTTCCCAAATATCGAGCAGGAAGGGAGCCAACAATGGCGGGCTAATTTGAAGGGGGACAACTAGTACTAGCTATCCTGACAAAAGTAGTCTTCGCCTGCGCAAAGCTCTGGTGATGACGCCGTCTTGGGCTCCACGGTGACCTCGATCTCGTAGTCCTCCTCGTCTTGTTCTCGTTGCACTGAAATGGCAACCTTTGCCTGATGCCTCGGTACTCCGCGGCTGCGCTTGCCCCCTTTGCACCAAAGAGGAAAGGAGGACACTGCGCGGGCTGGCACCCGCCTGGTGCCCTTGGTCGTCATGGCTTGCGTCATGGGCACCTCGTGAGGTACCCCGCCTTGGTCTCTACGCCTCCTCGTGAGCCAGCCTGACGAGGCCGTGCCTGAGGAGGCTCCGTGTCGTCCGCCCCGCGAGGCTTGGCCCCTCACGAGGGTCTTGGGTTTGTGTTGCTAAAGATGGGCCGCGCTGGGCCCCCTTTTGAGCCACGCCGCAGGCCGCAGGCAGGCAAGTCTAGGGACCCACGTTCCCAGAACACCGACAGTAGCCCCCAGGCCCAAGGCGCGCCCGAACTTGGCCGTGCAGGGAGGCGGAAGGGAAAGGGCGAAGCGCCGCGGGCCCTAACAGCCTGCGGCCTTGGGCGCCGCGTGGCGGCTGATTGGACGTGGGCGGCACTGTTCCCCCACGCCCTCCTTATTTTGCGCCATGCTAGGCGGACCCGTAGTTGTACACAGCCGTTCCCCTTTTTGGTTGCTCGTGCGCCCTCTGTCCTTCCTCCGCTCGAAGTCCGGTTTCTGTTCTCAACTCAATCTTGAACCTTCCTCCACCCTTCCCCTCGCCATGGCTCCGATGAAGAAGGAAAGAGGGAAGAAATTTGTGTCTCCGCCTTCCCCACCGCCGTTGGCGGCCCCCGTCGAGGGCCCGGGCAAGGTCAGCTTGGCCCTGGCCACCATCTTCAATGAATGCGGGAGGACGACAGCCTGGCCTGCGTCCCACTTCTCCATCAATAGGATAGCCACCGAGGTCCCGTATTTTGCCGACGCCCTGTGGGCGGGTCTGGTTCCTCCTTTTTCTGATTTCTTCAATGCCGTGCTTTCCCATTATCAGATCCACATGATGCATCTGGGTCCTGAATCCATCACTCTCCTTTCGGTCTTCGCCTTTGTTTGCGAGGCTATGATGGGCATCCTTCCTTCGATTGCCTTGCTGCGCCACTACTTCTCGCTGCGCCTTGTTGACCCTACCCAATGTTGGGCGTGTGTGAGCTTTGTTGCAGCGCCTGAGACGGCGGCCTCTGGGATTGACTTCAAGCTCCCTCCGCCCACGGCTGGGTTCCGAGAGCGGTGGCTGTATGTGGATGCTGGGGTGCCCAGCCCCCTGCTGTCAGAGCCAACTTCACCTGTTGTCCCCAATTCGGGATGGGGCCAGGAGACGCTTGAGAGCACCCAGCTCATCTTCGTCTGGCACCGCTTCGCGTTCTTGAGGTCGCTTGGCGCGACAGCGCCCAAGGTGGTGAAGGAGTTCCTGCTACGCCGTGTTGCTCCTGTCCAGCGTCACTCCCGCCGGATGTGGGCCTTCAACGGGCGCGATGATCGTATGAGGCTCCAGGAAGAGGACCTGACGCCTAAAGTACTAAGGACGACGCTCTTGACCCTGACGGGGGACCCCAACCCTGGCAGTATCCAGTAGGGAGGGGCCTTGCTGTACCTCTGCCAGAGCGGGGGCGATTTCGTGAGGTAGATGCCTATCTTCGATGAGTGGGGGCCATGCCCCGCTGGCCTTCAGGGGCCTCGCGAGAACCCAGTGGTGGTGACTGCCCTTCCAGTCGGCCAAGGCGACTCTTCCTCAAGTGGCGGAGCAGGGAGGCACGAGGCGCCAGAGGCCGAGGGGGCTCCCGACGGGGTGACAGCGCTGGGCGAGGCTCATGAGGAAGCAGTTATCGGGGCCCGTGCCACCGAGGCTGAGGGTGACAAGCAGCTGCCTCCGCGCCTACGATCGAGGCCACTGAGGCTCCGGTGGCTTCTCTTGGCGAGGCGATTGGCGGCGCACGTCAGGCAGGCGCCCGTGACGCAGATTGCCTTGATGCTCCATCTTCGTCGCTGGTTGATCCCTGCACCCTACTCTTAGGCCGCTTCCGCATGGACTTTGAGGCCCTCCGGAAGAGAAGGGAGGCCCTGGGCGACAATTACCCTTGTCGCCTACTGAAGCATAGGAAGTACGTCGCCACTGACGAGTAAGCCTTCTCCTTTCCCAGCTCCCGATCCTTCTGTTGCTCTTACTGACCATTGCTCCACAGGCCCCTTCCAGCCGAGCTTGCGGAGACGGCTGAGGAGCCGTCCCCCTTGGCCTCGCCCCCTCCACCGTCCTCAAGTGCTCCAAACAGTGGAGCCCTTGTGGTGAGGGCGATCGATGAGGCAAGCCGTCCTGAGGCGTATTGTGGCCCCACGCGCCTCGTGATCCTTCGCGGGCCTTCTTGTGGCATAACCAGCCTGCCGTGGGCTTCTCGCTTGGTCGTGGACTGCGATTGGCTGAGGCGCTTCCTGCGCTCTTCACCTGGGGACGGGCTGGCCCCAGGCCGGGCTTCTGACGCGGCGTGCCCGGCCGTCGCGAGGGTGCCAGCACCCAGCCCCCAGCCCAGAGGGGGAGTGCTGACTCGTGGCCCCCGACGCTTGCTTGGGGCAGATGGTGGTGTGGAAGACGTGCTTGAGCGCGCTCGGGAGCGTCGCGCCCTTCGCCAAGGATTCCTTCGGAGGGCGGCTGACGCGGTAAGCCTGCTTGGAGAGGAGCTTGCTGATGAAGACACGCGCCTTGAGGCCGAGGGCCTGCGCCTGGCTGCAGAGAGGCGCGAGCTGGAGGACGCCATCGCCCTCGCGTGCCGTCAGCGCGATCTTGATGACGTAGAGGCCAAGGCGTCGCTGGTGGCCTCTCGGGAGGCCCGATCTTGGGCCGCTGAGGAAGCTCGAGAGGCTGACCGGCGGAGAACGGTGGCGGAGGAGCAGGCTCGAGAGCTCATGGCCTGGTGCCACTCGTTGGAGGAGCAGGTGGAGCTGCGCGAGGCAGCCCTCGCGTCGATGAAGGTGGCCTCCGGCGACTCAGCAGAGCTCCAGAAGCGTGAGGAGGCGCTGACGCTGGAAGCCGCCGAACGTACCCATGAGTACGAGCACCTGGAGACAAGGGAGCGCTTGGTGATGCAGGCGGAGGATGATGTTGCTGCACAGGAAGCCCGCGTCCTGGAGGAGGTCGGACGTCGAGTGGCGATGGCGCATTTGAGCCTCGAGCACGAGTTCAAGGAGAAGCTGGGGTTGACCCGGGCCGAAGCTGAAGGCAGGACTGCTGCCTTGAGGGCCAAGCTGGAGGAGGCGACACGGCAGGCCGACACTTTTCGGGCCGCTCTTGAGGTGTCGCAAGGTGAGTTAACCGCCTCCCAGGCCGAGGTGCTCCTTCTCCGCCAGCGGGTGGAGGAGGCTGAGGTCGTCGCGGGCCAGAATGCGGACGAGATCCGTCAGCGGCGGATCCTGGAGCATGAGCACGGTCCCATGCTTGCCACGCTCCAGGAGAGAGCCAATGCAGCCTTGGGCAACATCTGCGAGGCAGCTTTTGGCGAGCCGCACACAGTCAACTATGCTGGCAATCTTCAGTTCTTCACTGACGTGGTGACGCAGCTGGAGGCGCGGTCGGTCAGGGCTGACAGGTTGGTGGAGGAGAGGAGCCACGCCCTGCTTGGGCGCGCCTTTTCTCGCATCTTCAGCCACCTCCGGAACATGGATCCCTACTTTGATTTTGACGCCGCCATCGCCCCAGTCCCCCAGGCCGTCCGAGGCGAACTGGCGCACTGGGTGGAAGACAATGTGGAGGCTCTTATCAGGGCCTTCACTTCGGACAACGATGATGCAATCGTGGCGGCCGTCGAGGGCGGCGTGGTGAACGGCCCTGACGCCGCTGACGGCGACGCGGACAGTGATGGCGGGTTCAGCGACGCCAACAACGGCTCGGGTGGAGCTCCTGAGAATGCATTGGGGGATTCATCTGACTGATTGTGCATCGCTCCTACTTCCTTACCCTGCATGAATAGAACTCATGTTTCGGCTTGATTGCAGTGAGAGCATTTTGAAGGGGGAGCCCCTTATGTAAAACTTGTGTTCATCGTATTAGTAGACGCGACATTGCCCATGCGCCCGCGCCAAGTGGTTGGCCCAAGCGACGCACTGGTCGGCTAGTTTACTTTGTCCCGTGCTGGCCCTGAGGCAGCCTGTGGGAGGTTGTGGTGTCTTGAGTGTTCCCTGACTGAGTTCGTAGGATCTGCAGTAAAACACCCTCCTGAGAGGTCACGTCTGCAGCAGTCTGGGCTGCGCGCAAGCTAGGCCTGTCCCGGCTCGCGAGGGGCTCGCGAGGGGAGGCAGCTGAGGCGAAGCGGTAACCAAAACGTGAGAAATTGCTCGAACGAGACTAAGCACCCCTTCCCCGAACACACGCAAATCTCAAATTCGAATCCAACTTGAATCCAGCGGGGAAAGCGACAACCAAAGGGAAGAGCAACGAAAGCAAACAAAAGGCCGCGTTCGCCACCTAGTCTAGTCTTGGACGTCTTCTCACCAGCGCGGAGCTAAGTGCTGCCACTAGGCGTGGGAGGGAGCCCCATGGCCTGAGGTCGGCACCCCTGAGACTCCGGGGCATGTACAGCCCCACTCGTTATTACGTGAGAGTGTCACGGGGCGGCGAGCTTCACAGGCACTGGGCCTTCTTCATAGGTGCTGGCCTTGCTTCATATCGCCAGATGAGGGCCCCGCCTTGCGCCACACTCTAGTGCCATCAACGACGACCGGAAACCAGGACGCCGCCAGTGGGGTAGAGCGGTCGCCAGCGGTTCCCCCGACGACCACGGGTCCTCCGCCGGGGGCAGGCTCTGAGGCACCTCCCCAGCGGAGGGCCTACCTCCTAAGAACACCTTGCTCCGAACGCCGCGGTGGTGATGTCGGATCCCGTCCCCTCTCGTGCAGCCCCCTGCGCCCTTCACCCGAGGGGCAGGAGACTGTGGGAGCGGGGCAGCTGCTCGCTGTGGCGACCTGCACCTCCTGTGATCCATGGTTAGCGTATACCTGCTCCTGAAGAATTAGCGGTACCCGATAATCGTTTCCCCCAGTGCGGCCAGTAGGACCGTCCCGGGGCTCCCGAAAAGGCTCAGCTTATGGCGCCTCGTCCCCCAGCCTGGGCTGTGGAGCAAGCCTTGTTCGCTCTCGTGTGGGTGTCCTTGGTCCATCATGAGGGGCACGTATTCCTCCGGCGCCTTCATCCCGAATGCCACGCCGTAATGCCCCGCATGCCACGCGGTCCTACTTGACGCGCCCACCATGGGGTGGCAGCGCGGCCGCCCACTGGGGCCGCGAGTCGCGTCGAGTCCTTCTTCTTCGCGGACCGGGAGCGGGGGCAGCGCCGCCGCCGGTCCGGCGCTGACAGCTTCGCTGGTGTCGGAGTAGCCTTGGAGCCCGCGGGCGCGTGCGGAGCCCCTGCACGGGCCGCCCTGGGCTTGAGATGGGAGCTGGGTGGAGAAGGGGTGAGCCCCCGAGGCGGCGAAGCCCAGGAGCTCTGCCACTCGCTCCAGCAGCACGTCATGGCCGCCCTCCAGCAGCCTGCACTGCAGCAACTCTCGGGCCACTGTGAGCGCGGCCCTAGAGTTCGCCTGCTCCCTGCGAGTGTACGTCGTCATGGTCGCAGCGTGATTGGAGGTCCTTGCTGCCGACCGTGCCTGCCATGGCGTGAGAGCTGTCAAAGCCTGTCTGCGTCGCCCGCGGCCCGCAGCGCCCTTCGGACCGCGAGCTACCTGGGGCACGGGGTCGCCCGAGGCAAGCGGCTCTGCGCAGGCGGGCCATGCCGCCCACGGATCTGGGTTGCCCGCCTGGTCATCGGACATGGTGATGACGACGCGACGGGGCGCGAAGCGGTAGAAGGTGGACTGCGGCGCACCCCTACCTGGCGCGCCAACCGTCGGATTTCGGGTTCCGGCAGACCCTTGAGGTTCGAACACTGGGGTGCGCACGGAGCTTTCGTCTCCTACCTACCTGCACCCCTCCGCCTTGCTAGGATCTAAACTAAGGAAAGAACAACATTAGAGACACATGGTTTATACTGGTTCGGCCACCGTTGTGGTGTAATACCCTACTCCAGTGTGTGGTGTGGTGGATTGCCTCTTGGGCTGATGATGATGAACAATACAAGGAAGAACAACCTCGCAAGGGTCTGTTCTTGGCTGGGGCGATGAACTGCTGGGAGGATCTCAGTCGCCCTTCTCTCTCTCTCTCTCTCTCTCTCTCTCTCTCTCTCTCTCTCTCTCTCTCTCTCTCTCTCTCTCTCTTTCTTTCTTTCTTTTTGCCCCCGGTCCTCTCTCCCCTGTCTAGCGGGTGGCCGGTCCTATTTATAGGGGCCCTGGTCCTCTTCCCAAATATCGAGCGGGAAGGGAGCCAACAATGACAGGCTAATTTGAAGGGGGACAGCTAGTACTAGCTATCCTGACAAAAGTAGTCTTCGCCTGCGCAAAGCTCTGGTGATGACGCCGTCTTGGGCTCCACGGTGACCTCCGTTTCGTAGTCCTCCTGGTCTTGGTCTCGTTGCACCGAAATGGCAACCTTTGCCTGATGCCTCGGTACTCCGCCGCTGCGCTTGCCCCCTTTGCACCAAAGAGAAAAGGAGGACACTGCGCGGGCTGGCACCCGCCTGGCGCCCTTGGTCGTCATGTCTTGCATCATGGGCACCTCGTGAGGTACCCCGCCTTGGTCTCTCCGCCTCCTCGTGAGCCAGCCTAACGAGGCCGTGCCTGAGGAGGCTCCGTGTCATCCGCCCCGCGAGGCTTGGCCCCTCGTGAGGGTCTTGGGTTTGTGTTGGCGAAGATGGGCCGCGCTAGGCCCCCTTTTGAGCCACGCCGCAGGCCGCAGGTAGGAAAGTCTGGGGACCCCCGTTCCCAGAACACCGACACCAACAATGGCGGCCAATTTGAAAGGGGACAGCTAGTACAAGCTATCCTGATAAAAGGTGGTCTTCGCCTGCCAAAGGTTCTGGTGGTAACGCCGTCCTGGGCTCCATGGTGACCTCCATCCCGCCGTCCTTCTGGTCATGGTCTTGTTGCACCGATATGGAAACCTTTGCATGATGCCTCGGTACTCCGCGCCTGCACTTGCCTCCTTAACACCAAAGAGGAAACAAGGATGCTGCGCGCGCTGGTGCCTGCCTGATGTCGATCGTCATGGCTCACGTCACATGAGCCTCGCGAGGTTCGCCCCGCCTTGGTATCTCCGCTCCTTGTGAGGCAGCCTGATGAGGCCGCTGCTGAGGAGGTATTGCGTCATCCGCCTCACGAGGCTTGGCCCCTCGTGAGGGTCTTGAATGCCTTGTTGATGATGATGGGCCGTACAGACCTACCAGCACAGCCACGCCATGGGCCGCAGGCAGGCAAGTCTGGGGACCCCCGTTCCCAGAACGCCGACAAATCCAACAGCCGTGCTCCTTCTTCAACCTCTGTTCTTGCTCCTGTCTCGCGTGGGCGGCAGTGCTGCCGTGCAACCGAACTAGTCAAGTTTCCTACTCCTCTCCATCTGCAACTCCACTACCGTGTCTTCCCCATCTCTGGGTCGTTCCAGTCTGGGGCCTCGCCGTCGTCCACCCGCCTTGGTTCGCTCGGCACGGTGTGGTCAACATGGTCAACAAGCGAGAGTCATCAGAAGATGATCGTACGTGAGAGGCTGACAGTGGGGACGCACCACGCCCATGGACGCATGCATGCAACCACATCCTTTTTACCCTGAAAAATAATGTTTTCTCCCCCTAACTACTGGGACCCACCAGCTACGTCTTCGCATGCAATGAAGTGCATCCTTATTACAGGCAAAAAAATATCCCCCCTGATAGCTGGGACCCAGCAGCTATATCTTCGCACGCAAGGAAGTGCGTCCTTATCCTCCCTGACAGCTGGGACCCACACGGTCGAAGCGTACGTAGCGTTGTCTATCTTGTCGGAACATGTACGTATATAATGGTCGATCGGTCGCTTTGCAATGATGAACCATTGCCGAGTAAGTAGTGGCACATGTCATAGTATAGCCCCCCACGGAGCAGTTCAGGCTGTCTCGTCTAAATAGTGTACACATACATACAACCACATGCCAAAAAATACGGCCATGTACGTACATACGGGCGGGGTCTCGAACGCCTACTCGCGCATACGTACGGCCAGGGATCGTGCACATGGCTGGGTTGGAACGGAGAAACTGCATCGTGGTCGTGTTCATGGGGAGGCAACAGATGCGCCACGTTCATCGGGAGGCTACGGAACGTGTGCTGCTCATCGGGAGCCAACCGGCTTGGACGGAACAGCCGATGGAAACGAGGCTCGGCGTACCGCAGAACGGAGGAAACTGCCTTGTGTTCGACCGACCACGGTCGAAACGGGATCCTGTTCATCGGGAGGGGTCTGGCATATTGCAAAACAGAGGAAACTGACTTATCTTGGTCAAAATGGGGTCCTGTTGATCAGGAGGGGTGTGGCGTACCGCAAAACGGAGGAAAGTGACTTGTGTTGGAGCGCTATGGTCGAAACGGGGGTCCTGTTCATTGGGAGGGGTATGGCGTACCGCAAAATGGGACTCCACGGGATACTGTTCATCTCCACAGTCGACTGCTTCCACGGGCTACTGTTCATCCACCATCGACCTCCTCCAGCCTTCTCCTGCGACTGTTCATCCACGGGCTCCTGTTCATCCAGCCTCCACCGCACGCTCCTCCACCGGCTACTGTTCAACCAACCCTCTCCATAGGGTCCTATTCAACCACCCCTCCACGGGCTACTGTTCATCCAGCCCTCCACTGGCTACTGTGAACTAGCCCTCCATGGGGTCGTCCTGTTCATCCAGCCCTCCATGGGGTCCTGTTCATCCACCCCTCCTCGGGGTCCTGTTCATCCACCGGCTCGATCGATCGGGGTCCTATTCATCCAACGGCAACAGCACGGGGTCCTATTCATCCAACCCCCCACCGGGAACTGTTCATCCAAACCCCCAACAATGCTCACTGTTCATCAAGAGTCAGCATCGATCGGCTTCAGTTAGCAGCAGTAGTGAAGGAATCACTCGGGTTTAGTTAACAACAAGGGATCTATCGCTCGGGTTCAGTAACGTAGCTAGTGCAATCGCTCGAGTTCATTTAGAGCCCAACGCCTCGCTCGGGTTCAGTTAGAGCGCAATGCCTCGCACACACGCACGTACGTACGAGAGAAACGCGCATCGCTCGGCCCCCGACCACCCACCGTAACCGGGAACTACCCTGATATTTTCCTCGCCCTCGCTCCTACCACGGTTTTTTCCGTCATGGACGGCCCAAAGAATGCCATACAGCTGTGTCTCCGGCCCGCCCAGGACAAAAAGCCCATTTTTTGTCATGATTTTTGGTCATACAAGTAGGAGCCCACCACATCTATGATGATACCAGGTTTTGTCACAATTATCATCATAGAAGTGTCATAAGCATGACAGAAATTTTTTTCGTTCGGCCCAAAATGTCACGGATGTGTCTTTTTTTGTAGTGTTAGGTGTCTGAATCTGCCCGATAGCCTTGATCTTATCACGGTTGGCCTCTATCCCGCGATGGGACACAAAGAAACCAAGTAGCTTGCTGGAGGGAACACAAAACACATACTTCTCCGGGTTCAGCTTCAAGTTGATCTTGCACAGATTAGCAAACGTCTCTTCTAAGTCTTGTATGAGGGTCGATCTGTCCTTAGCCTTGACCACAATATCATCCATGTAAGCTTTGATGTTCCTGTGTAACTGTGATTTAAAACCAATCTAAACTGCTCTTGCAAAAGTGGACTCGGCACTCGCCAACCCGAAAGGCATTCACACGAAGCAGTATGTGCCGCATAGGGTGATGAATGAGGTCTTCTCTTCGCCTTCCTTGGACATAAAGATTTGGTGATATCCAGAGTATGCATCTAGAAAGGAGAGCAAATCACACCCGAAAGTGGAATCCACAATCTGGTCGATGCACGGCAAGGGAAATGGGTCCTTCAGTCATGCCTTTTTCAGATCCGTGAAATCTATGCAAAGCCTCCATTTCCCATTAACCTTGCGCATGACCACTGGGTTTGCTAGCCACGTTGGATGTAGTACTCCTCTGACCAAACCAGCTGCCTCAAGTTTCTTGATTTCCTCCGTAATGAACTGCTGCCGCTCCAAGGCTTGCTTTCGGACCTTCTGCTTGACGGGTCGGGCATGTGGGCAGATAGCAAGGTGGTGCTCGATTACCTCCCCGGGAACATTGGTGATATCGGATGGTTGCCAGGCAAACACATCGATATTCGCCCGCAGGAAGGCAACGAGCGTGCTTTCCTATTTGTCATCAAGGGTGGCACTGATAGTGAAAGTACCATCAGCGCTAGCCAGCCCTTTCGGGACCTTTTTCACATGAGGTGCAGCATCCTTGGATCTCTTGCTATTGGAACTCTCCAGCAATTCATCAATAGGCGCAACATACTCCGAAGAGGTACGCTTCCCGGATTCCTTGCTGGCATCCCTGCTAGCCTTCTTATTCCCATTGCTTTCCTTGGCGGGAACTATGGCTTCAACGGCCTCTGCTGCGACTGCATCCCGGCACATCTTGTCCATGCAAATGATTGTGTCCTTCTCATCTGATGGAATGGAAATCATGCCCATTGGCCCTGGCATCTTCAAGGTGTTGTAGGCATAGTGGGATGCCACCATGAATTTGGCCAGAGCTGGGTGTCCAAGGATTCCGTTGTACGGCAGGGGGAGGTCGACCACATCAAACACAACCTTCTTAGTCTGGTAATTCAATTCTCCCCCAAATGTCCTGGCAATGTGATCTTTCCCTTAGGACGACTCCTGCCGGGGTTGATTCCTTGAAACATGCCTATGACCTTGAGCTCTTCCTCTACTATCTGGAGTTTGCTGATGACCTTTGGGGAAATCAGATTCAACCTGGCCCCGCCGTCAACAAACATCTTTGTGACCTTGAGGTTGCGGATTTTTGGTGATACCAACAACGACAAGCACCCTACCGCGATGGTGCGGTGAGGGTGATCCTCTTCGTCAAAGATGATGGGCGTGTGTGACAACTTGAGCGGCTTTTGAGAGTCTGCCGCTGGATCCATGACATTAACTTCACACGCCCACTATTGAAGATGGCAGTGAGAGGAGTGCAGAGATGCACCCCCGTCAATGCACATGCCGTCAATGGCCTTCTGGAATTTCTGCTCACTGGTTTCCCCTTCATCCCCTCCATCACTTTTATCATTGCAATCTTCCATCTCATGACCTCTGGCGGGTTTTCCTTGATTCCGAGGAGCCTTGCTAAGGAGACTTGCTTCACCGCCTCGGCCCTTCCCTCCAGCGCCATTATGACCTTTCTCCTTATCACGCTTCTCATACACAGACCTCTACTTCTTGACGGCATGTTCAACTTGATGACACTCTTGGAGATCATGACCCTTGGTCCGATGAATCTTGCAGTATAGCCCGTCACCTTTCCAAGCCTTCTCGGCAGCCGTAGCCTCCCAACAGTCAGTGCACACAGTAACTTCCTTGCAGGGGGCTTCGGCCTTAGCCTTCTTGCCGGTACTCAATGTGCTCGGTCCCTCGACGGTCATTACTGCCTTATCCTTGTGCCTCTTGTTGCGCTTCTTGTTCTTCTTCTTCAGACTGGTGGCCTCGTCGTCATCCTCTGAGTCGATGTCGATGCCATCTTCTTCTCCAGGGAGTTTCCTCTCCTCCACCCGAGCAAACTTGTCCACAAAGGTGTAAAGCTCCTTCAAAGTCTTGGGAAACCGAACGTTCATCTTGGAATGTATCCGACGGTTGCACACGTTGGATCAGAACACAACTATCACAACTACCGGGTGGATATCTGAAATATTTCTATGGACTCGGCTAATCCTCTCCATGTACTTCCGCAGGGTCTCTACTTCCTTCTGTGGGAGAAGCTGAAAATTGTTGGGCTGCCCTGGTTCTTGATGGCTTCCCATGAAGGCACCAACGAACTCATGGCACAGGTCAGCCCAGGTCGAGATGGAGTTCTCCGGCAGGTGCATCAGCCAAGACCTCATGTTTGGCTTGACTGCCAAAGGGAAGTAGTTCACAAAAACCTTCTCATCTCTTCCCCCGGCAGCTTGAACAAGAATGGTGTAGATGCTCAAGAACTCTGCCAGGTTTAGTCTCCCATCATACTTCTGTGGTATCTCTGGTTTGAACGTGCGAGTGGACGGCCAACGGACTTGCCGCAGCTCATTGGTGAAGGCAAGGCACCCAGCCTCGAAAGGTAGGTACCCGCCTCCGCCAAGTGTAGGCTCGTCGACATTGGGGCGATCGTGCCCATCGGAATGGTATTGGTTGTCGTGGCATCGCTCGATGGTGACGGGCGCGCCTTCCCTCTGCCTATCCTCCGGGGCTCGCCGTCGTCCTTGACGTGCTCAAGGATCAGATGAAGCCATCAAGACATCATCAAGATCTTGGTCACGTGGCCCTCGTGCTGGTTGCCGTGGTGGGGATTGCACCGTGGGTATGGCCCCTTTCGCATGGTGAATAGTGTGGGCTACCGTCGTCGTTTGGGGAGGCCGTGGCCGGCCAGCTTGCTGTGAGCCTCCAGCCTTGGCAAAGCCAATCAGGCTCTGAATGGTGGCTCTCCACTCATCCATCTGATCAGCTGCCGGCAAAAATCTCAGCAGCAGCTGGGCCCTCGCCATGGCCTCAGAAGCGGTACTTGGCATAGGTGAGGATGATGTTGACCGCAGCGTCGCCCAGCTCCTGACGGTGCCGACAGTGGCTGCACCGGGCTCCCACCGTCGGGAGCTAGTCGCTTGGATGGTGTGGTGATGAGGTGGTGGCACATGTTGACCAATGCCCCCGGTCGAAGCATTGGCTGGGCTAGTTTGCTCCGGGGCGGTGCATGTCCTGCGACTGTGCCCGCGGCGGGGGCGGCAGGAGGATTGCGATTCACCTTAGGGTGAATGTCACCGCCGTGGCTATGCCCCTCAGCTGGGCAGGGAGGGACGGAAGGAATAACCTCTCTACCCATACCTCGTGGAGCATGGTCGCTAGGATGTTGTTGTTGTTCTCCTTCTCCGGTGCCTCCCTATCGGGGAACAGAAACATGGGTGTGTATTTTCCCCTGACTAGTTGATACATCTCCATCGTATCTACTTTTCCAAACTCTTTTGCCCTTGTTTTGGACTCTAACTTTCATGATTTGAATGGAACTAACCCGGACTGATCCTGTTTTCGGCAGAATTGCCATGGTGTTATTTTTGTGTAGAATAAAAAGATCTTGGAATGACCTGAAACTTCACGGAGCCAAGTTTTGGAATTAATAAAAAATATTGGCGAAAGAATCAGCACCAGGGGGCTCACACCCTAGCCACAAGGGTGGGGGTGCGCCCTCCGACCTTGTGGGCCCCTGGACTTCCACCCACTTCAACTCCAACTCCATATATTCTCTTTCGGGGAGAAAAAAATCAGAGAGAAGGATTCGTCGCTTTTTGCGATACAGAGCTGCCACCAAGCCCTGTTCTTCCTCAGGAGGGCAGATCTGGAGGCCGTTCAGGGCTCCGGAGAGGGGAATTCATCGCCATCGTCATCATCAACCATCCTCCATCACCAATTTCATGATGCTCATCGCCGTGCGTGAGTAATTCCATCGTAGGCTTGTTGGACTGTGATCGGTTGGATGAGATTTACCATGTAATCAAGCTAGTTTTGTTAGGGTTTGATCCTTAGTATCCACTATGTTCTGATATTGATGTTGCTATGACTTTGCTATGCCTAATGCTTGTCACTAGGGCCTGAGTTCCATGATTTCAGATCTGAACCTATTATGTTTTCATGAATATATTTGTGTTCTTGATCCGATATTGCAAGTCATAGTCACCTACTACGTGTTATGATCTGGAAACCCCAGAGTGACAATAGTCGGGACCACTCCTGATGATGACTATAGTTTGAGGAGTTCATGTATTCACTAAGTGCTAATGCTTTGGTCCGGTACTCTATTAAAAGGAGGCCTTAATATCCCTTAGTTTCCATTAGGACCCCGCTGCCACGGGAGGGTAGGACAAAATATGTCATGCAAGTTCTTTTCCATAAGCATGTATGACTATATTCGGAATGCATGCCTACATTATATTGATGAATTGGAGCTAGTTCTGTGTCACCCTATGTTATAACCATTGCATGATGAATGCCTTATGACATAATTATCCATCATTGATCCATTGCCTTAGAGCTTTTCACATATTGATCTTTGCTCAGTTACTTTTCCATTGCCACTGTTACGATTGCTACAAAACTGCTACTATTACTTTTTGCACCGTTACCGTTACTTCCATACTACTTTGCTACTAAATATTGTGCTGCAGATATTAAGTCTTTCTGGAGTGGTTGAATTGACAATTCAACTCCTAATACTCAAGAATATTCTTTGGCTCCCCTTGTGTCAAATCAATAAATTTGGGTTGAATACTCTGCCCTCGAAAACTGTTGCGATCCCCTATATTTGTGGGTTATCAAGACCTTTTTTGGCGTCGTTGTCGAGGAGAATAGCTCTATACTCTGAGTCACTTGGGATTTATATTTGCAGATCACTATGAGGAATTTGAAAGATCAAAGAACTAAGATTTTTCCCTCAACTACGAGGGGAGGTAAGGAATTGCCATCTAGCTTTGCACTTGAATCTCCTTTTGTTTTGAGTAAACTTGCGACACCTACACCTGCTATTGATTCTGATATGTCGCATGTTATTGATGATGCCACTTCTACTATGCATGATGCTTATGATGATACTAGTTTTGTGCTTGATGATACTGTGCCACTAGGTGGATTTCTTGATGAACAACTTGCTAGGGTTAGAGAGAATGAAATTACTGAAACTGATGATATTATTGAAACTGATGATTATGATTCTCCCCCTAGATATGAATTTCCTATTGTTCCTGAGGGCTATGTTATGGATGAAGAAACTGCTAGAGACTTCTTTGCTTGCAATGATAGATAAGATCTGAAGAAAATGTTAGCTAAGCTAAAAGAAAAATCCTTGAATTCTAGAATGAAATATGACCCTGCTTTTGCTATACTTCACATATCTTTGTTACTGATAAGGATTATGAATTCTCAGTCGATCGTGAGTTAATTACTTTGGTTGAATCTGATCCTTTTCATGGTTATGAATCTAAAACTATTGTGGCACATCTTACTAAATTAAATTATATAGCCACCCTAGTTGCTCATGATGAAAAAATCCGCTATTATTATATTCTCAAATTGTTTCCTTCCTCGTTAAAGGGTGATGTTAAGATATGGTTTAATTCTCTTGATCCTGGTTGTGTGCGTAGTCCCTAGGATATGATTTAGTACTTCTCTCAAAAATATTTCCCTGCTCATAAGAAACAAGCTACTTTAAAGGAAATATTTTACTTTGTGAAAATTGAAGAAGAGAGTTTAGCACAAGCTTGGGGGGGGGGGGGCTTCTCCGATTACTTAATGCTTTGCCTGTCATGCTCTCAAGAAAAATGAAATACTTGATATCTTTTATAATGGACTAACCGATCCTTCCAGAGACCACCTGGATAGTTGTGCTGGTTGTGTTTCAGGGAAAGAACTGTTGAGCAAGCTGAATTGCTATTGAATAATATATTGAGTAATGAAAATGATTGGACAATTCCTGAACCAATTCCGAAGCCAACTTCGAAGAAAAAGGGTATTCTATTTCTTAGTCCCGAAGATATGCAAGAGGCAAAGAAATCTATGAAAGAAAAAGGTATTAACGATGAAGATGTTGAGAATCTACCACCTCTTGAGGAAATACGTGGTCTTGATAACCCGACACATGTAGTAGAGGTAAATTCTCTCTGTAGATTTGATGAAGGTGATATTCCTCATAATAAGTCTGCTAGACAATGATTGGATGAGTTTGATAATTTTATTGTTAAACAAGAAAACTTCAATGCATATGTTAGTGGACAATTGAAACGTAATGCTTACATGCTTGACCACTTGAGTAATTATATGAATAGTACTGTTAATGGTCTCAAGCTTATTAGTAAACATGCTTCCATGGTAACAACTCAAGTAGAACAAGTACTTAAAGCTCAGGATGATTTGCTCGATGAGTTGAATAGTAAGAATAATTGTAAAGCTGTTAGGGTTATGACTAGAGGTGGTAAAATGACTCAGGAACCTTTGTATCCCGAGGGTCATCCTAAGAGAGTTGAGCAAGATTCTCAGAGAGTTAATACTGATGCACCTAGTCCTCGTACCAAAAAAGAAAAAAGAAAACTAATAGGACTTTGCATGGTAGTGAACCTGCTATAGATACACCTTAGAATCACAATGATATTTCTATTTTTGATGCTGAAACACAATCTGGTGATGAACATGAACCTAGTGACAATGTTAATAATGATGTTCATGTTGATGATCAACCTAGTAATGATAATGGTGTAGAGACTGAACCTGCTGTTGATCTTGATAACCCACAATCAAAGAATCAACGTTATGATAAGAGAGACTTTGTTTTGAGGAAACATGGTAAAGAAAGAGAACCACGGGTTCAGAAACCCATGCCATTTCCTTCGAAGCCATCCAGAAAAAGGATGATGACGATTTTAAGCGCTTTCCTGAAATGATTAGACCTATCTTTTTGCGTACCCATTTGACTGATATGCTTAAAATGCCTCCTTATGCTAAATATATGAAAGATATCATTACTAATAAAAGAAATATACCGGAGGATGAAATTTCCACCATGCTTGCTAATTATACTTTTAAGGATGGAATACCAAAGAAACTTGGAGACCCAGGAGTACTAACTATACCATGCTCCATTGAAAGAAACTATGTTAAAACTGCTTTATGTGATCTTGGAGCTGGTGTTAGTGTTATGCCTTTCTCTTTGTATCATAGACTTGATTTGAATAAGTTGACACCTATTGAAATTTCCTTGCAAATGGCTGATAAATCAACTGTTATACCCATCGGTATTTGTGAGGATGTGCCTGTTGTGGTTGCAAACATTACTATCTTAATAGACTTTGTTATTCTTGATATTCCCGAGGACGACAGTATGTCGATCATCCTTGGTAGACCATTTTTGAATACTGTAGGGGCCGTTATTGATTGCAACAAAGGGAATGTCACTTTTCATGTTAATGGAAATGAGCACATTGTACACTTTCCGTAGAAATAACCTCAAGTTCATAGTATCAATTATATTGGAAAATTTTCAACTATTACTATCATAGGTTTTGAATTTCCTCTTCCTATGGTCAAAAAGAAATATGATATTCTTATTGTTGGGGACATGCATATCCCCATTGAGGTAACCTAGTGTTATTTGAAAGTTCTTCGGCTTCATGTCATTCGGAAGAAGTTTGTTAATAAGACTTGATCAACCTTGATAATGGTTTCCTTTTGATGAGCATGAGATGGATGAATTTATAAAGCACAACTCTCTGTACCCATCTTTTACTTTCTGCTATTTAGATTAAATAAAGCAAAGTAGTATTTTTGTTCTGTTTTCTGAATTATCCTTGCAATAAAAATGTCCTGAAAATAAAAGTTCCCCAAATGCCCTGGAAATTTAGTATGATTATTTTTACAATAGTTTCGAATTTCTGGTGCAAAGAACACACCAGGGCGCCTCACCAGCTGGCCACAAGGGTGGAGGGTGCGCACACCCCCTAGGGCGTGCCCCTGACCATGTGGGCCCCACGTGCCCCCTCCACTTATTCCAGCACCCATCCACTCCTTTTCCTCTAGAAAAAATCACTCCATTGCTCAAACTCGTGTTCTTGCTCATCTTGCTGCCATTTTCGATCTCCTTGCTCAAAGCTCCATTCACAAAACTTCTTTGGGGGATTGTTCTTTGGTATGTGACTCATCCAATGGTCCAATTAGTTTTTGTTCTAGTGCTTTATTTATTGCAAATTTTTGCTTCTTTGGTGACCCTGTTCTTTAGCTTGCATGCCAAATTTATATGGTCCAAAGTAGTTTTGATGCATGATATAGCCTCTAGCAATTTGTAGGAGTAGTTGCTATCAATCTTGTTGAGTTTGGTTCACTTTTATTTTGAGTCACTAAAAATTTCAGAAATTTTCAGAGCAAGAAAATGTTGAGGAGATTACTGTGATGCTCCTCGAGTCGGGGTTCAAAGGAAAAAGAAAATGAGGAGAAGGAAAATCCCAAGTATAATATTCCTCGCACCATGGAAATTTGGCCGTGTGAATGGCCATGTGATGCATTCTTATAAGCAGCTAGGATTTATGATGATTTCTATTATTTGGCCAGGAATGTAGGCATCACCAACTTCCTCCTCGACCGGTGTAATTTGTATCTCCTACTCACTAATACTTTCATGCAAACTATTCACTTTCATGCTAGGAAATCACCACCCACGATAGACTTTCCCTTATATGATGAGTACAAAGAAATGACGCTTTATGAATTTTGTGAGGTTTGTAAATTACCTTATGAAGGTAGCGTCGAGGAACCACGTCCTAGTGATGTGGAAGGCCTTATTCATGAAATTACCGTAGGGGAAGGTAGAGGAGTGTCGGGAGCGAGAGTATCTAGTATACATCTTCCTGCTTCATGCTATTACTCATTATTTGCTGGGAGATGTTTAATTGGTCGTGGAGAGAGTGGAGGCCTTAGAGCCCCTGACCTCGCCATTTTGCGCCACGCTTTACATAGAGATAGAACTTACAATTTGGACGTTATGGTTGCTAGACAGTTGAGTATGAACCGTGCAAAGGGTCCTATTTTCAGAGGTATCTTCGCCTCCCGCCTTGCTAAACACTTCGAGATACCCATTAGGCACCATGAAAAAGAGGAAAAATTACTACCCACTATATATTTAGATTATCACAGCATGGTAGCACATAAGTTTATTCACCACGATGAGGAAAAGAGACTTATTTATAACCTGGTATTTAGCGAGGTCACCTTTCAGATTATTACCTTGCCTGCACCTGTTTTGTTCCATATTCATTCCGGCAGGTACTTCATTTTGCCTGCGGACATTCATGCATACTAGGAGGGGACACGATCCCCACCTCCTGAGCCAGAGCCATCACCTGATCCGTATCATGACTCTATTTATTAGTGGGACCATAGGAGCTCGCTAACCAGTGGAACCCCTAGGATCCTCCTTAGTACACCGGAGAGGGCCACTTTGATCCACGGGCGTAGACCAACTTAGGCCAAAAGCCTAAGCTTGGGGGAGTATGCATTTCTCACCGACATTACATTCATGTTCACACACTCATTCTAGTTGTCGGTGCTCATACTTTTTCATTATAATATCTATGTTAGTTTATTTATTTTTCCTGCTTTCTTCTTGTGTGTTGGATAAACCTTAAGAAAAACAAAAAAAAAATTAGTTGTAGTTAGTTTACTTTCTATGCATGCTTAGTACTAGAATTAAAAGAACGCCCAACAAATTTTCCTATTCTTCTTTTTCTTGTTGGGAGCTTTCCCGTGTAAATAGTTTTTTTCTCGTTCTTGTTTTACTTTCTTTAGAAAAACAATAACTCCAAAAAATATTTCAGTGTGTTTCTTTGAATTTATTTTCTTTTCTTTGGGGGGTGAGAGGAGAAGACCACAATGAAAATATTGAGTGGCTCCGATACATTATTGTTGATCTAACAAAGAGCCCATATTACCTTGTCTTCTCCTTTGAATAAATGTTTGCAGATTCCAGCTTAGTCCAATGCACATGAACTATTATTATTATCCACACCGTTCGCTCGTGCAAGTGAAAGGCAATAATGACGACATATGATGAATTGATTGAGATGAGGAAAAGCCGGTATGAACTCGACCTATCTCGTTTTTGTAAATATGATTAGTTCGTCATTCCTGATTCATCCTATTATGAATGAAACATGTTTGCAATAAAAATTAGAGATTATAGTTACTCATGCCATGCTTAATTAGCTAGGAGTCTATAATGGTTTACCTTGCGTGCCAACATGGAAATTAAAATGGTTGTGATGTAGTATAATAGGATGGTATCCTCCTTTGAATGATTCGAGTGGCTTGACTTGGCACATGTTCACGCATGTAGTTGAAACAAAATCTACATAGCCTCTACGATATTCATGTTCATGGTGATTTATATCCTACTCATGCTTGCATTCAATGTTGGTTAATCTCAATGCATGTTTATGACTATTGTCGCTCTCTAGTTGGTCGCTTCCCAGTCTATTTCTAGCCTTCACTTGTACTAAGTGGGAATACTACTTGTGCATCCACTTCCATAAACCCCAAAGTTGTTCCATATGAGTCCACCATACCTTCCTATATGCGGTATTCACCTGCCGTTCCAAGTAAATTTGCAAGTGCCAACCTCTAAACCTTCAAATAATAATCCGTTTTGTATGCTCGAATAGCTCATGTACCAACTAGAGCTGTCAATATCTTCCATGCTAGGTGGGTTATTCTCACGATGAGTGGACTCCGCTCATCATTCATGAGAAACTGGCCGGTAACCGGGATGCCCAGTCCCTTGCTCTAAGCAAATCAAATCAAAATAATTGCAACCAA
Source organism: Triticum aestivum (assembly GCF_018294505.1). Lineage (NCBI taxonomy): Eukaryota > Viridiplantae > Streptophyta > Magnoliopsida > Poales > Poaceae > Triticum > Triticum aestivum. The sequence continues at coordinate 233,894,965 of NC_057797.1, read as the reverse complement.
AACTCCCCCAGGATTGTTGTTAGTTGGACGGTACCCGTTGTTTCGGACCAACCGTGGAATGTGCTTGTTGGTGGCGGGGGAGTATAAACTTTACCATTCTGTTTGGGAACCGCCTATAATGTATGTAGCATGGAAGATATCGTGGTCTCTTTGTTGTTATGTTAACAGTGAAAGCATACCGCTCAAAATATTATTCAATCTTTATTTCAAAACTCGAGCTCTGGCACCTCTACGAACCCCTGCTTCCCTCTGCAAAGGGCCTATCTGTTTACTTGTATTGCTGAGTTATCATCCTCTTATAAAAAGCACCAGATAGAGAGCACCACTGTCATTTGTATGCATTGTTATTAATCTATATTGAGTATGACTATGACTGGATCTTTTTTACCATGAATTACATTGTCTAGTCAGTCCTTGATCTTCAGGGGTGCTCTGCATTTATGTTTTGCGGTCTCAGAAATGGCTAGCGAGATACCATCTTGTTATATCATATCATGATTGTTTTGCGAAAAGTGTTGTCATATGAAATTTATTATTATTGCTCACTAGTTGATTATGCCATTGATATGAGTAAATGTGAGACCTAAGAGTTATTGTTGTCGGCATTCTGGGAACGAGGGTCCCCAGACTTGCCTGCCAGCGGCCCACGTCGTGGCTTTGCTAGCAGACCTGTACGGCCCATCTTCATAAACAAGGCAATCAAGACCCTCGCGAGGGAACAAGCCTCGCGAGGAGGACGACACAAGACCTCCTCAGGAGCGGCCTCCCCAGGCTAGCTCGTGAGGGGCGGAGAGTTCAAGGCCAGACAAACCACGCGAGGTTCTCGTGACGTAAGCCATGACGATCGCGACCAGGCGGGCGCCAGCGCGCACAGCGTCCTTGTTTCCTCTTTGGTGCTAAGGGGGCGAGCGCAGGTGCGGAGTACCAAGGCATCAAGCAAAGGTTTCCATTTTCATGCAACGAGACCAAGACCAGCAGGGCGGCAAGACGGAGGTCACCATGGAGCCCAAGGCGGCGTCACCACCAGAGCCTTTTGCAGACGAAGACCACTTTTGTCAGGATAAGCTGTACTAGCTGTCCCCTTTCAAATTGGTTGTTGTTGGCTCCCTTCCCGCTCAATATTTGGGGAGATGACCAGGGCCTCTATAAATAGGGCTAGCCACCACCGTAGAGAGATATCAGATCATCTTGGACCGGGTCCTCACACACGCAAGTCCACCAAGCACAAGAACACCTCAACCTGAGGAGGCTGTTCTTCCCCTTATACTGTTCATCATCAGCCCTAGAGTCAATCCACCACCACCACACTAGAGTAGGGAATTACACCACAACCATGGCCCGAACCAGTATAAATATTGTATCCTCTGTTTTGCAAGTTCGTCAAGTTAGTTCGTAAGATCTTAGCTAAGTTAGGACGTGGATCGGTAGGAGGGAGATCTTCGTGCGCACCCCAGTGTTCGAACCTTAAGGGTTTTGCCGGAACCCGTCATCCGACATTTGGCGCTCTAGGTAGGGGTGCGCCGAAGCTTCCCTTCCGTCGCTCCGCATCACGTCGCTTCATCGTCTCCATGGAGGATGCACGTCGCGCCCGCTCCGAGCGCCGGGCTGCCCTCGCCACCCACGTCGCTCAGACAGCCCCTGTCGGCGGGCCACCCCGTCGCTCTCCGTTGCCTGCCGCCAATGCTGCCACCGGCCCGACGAGGAACGAGCAGCAAGCATCCTCGCTGCACCCCTCAGTGCGACAGGACGGCCACACCGCCACTCCATCGCTGACTCCAGCTGGTTCATCGTCTCATGCTCGTCGCGTTCCCGTGGATGCACGGGCCGTGCTCCTCATGGCGCACGAGCTCCTGCGCTACCGCCTTATCGACGACCTCTACGAGGACTGGCTTGACCGCTTCACCGAGCTTGTCCGTGCCGCAGGGGGCTCCCCTGCACCGTCCCATTCTCTTCCTCGCTCTCCGCCAGCCACGGGCGACAGAGCTCACGAAGCACCTCCGCCACCTCCGCACCAAGACGGCACCCTAGCGCCAAGGCGCGCGGCTCCACGGTGCGACCCACCGCGTCTGGCGCCCGTGCATGAAGAAAGAAGCTGCCAAGAAGTCCCTCGACTGCAAGCGAACGCTTCGCCACTCCTCGCACCGCCGCGCCAGGATCATTTGTTGTGGCAAGGCCCCGCGCCGCTTGCCGTAGCGGCGCGCGGGCGCCAAGACCAAGCTCCACCTCCAAGGCGGGCCCTGGTGACCACAGTCGGCTGCCGCGGCTTCACCCCCGAGCTGCGTAGCGTCGCCTGGCCGGGCAAGTTCAAGCCAAATCTGCCTCCTCACTACGATGGCACCCCTGACCCCGTGAAGTTCCTGCAGCTCTACGAGCTGAGCATCGAGGCGGCCAACAGCGACGAGAAAGTCATGGCGAACTGGTTTCCCATGGCCCTCAAGGATGGCCCCTGCTCCTGGCTCCTGAACCTGCCTCGAGGCTTGATTTCCTCCTGGGACGAGATGCGCAGCCGCTTCATCGCCAACTTCCAAGGCACTCGTGATCGCCCCCCCGGTCGCGGGTGACCTGCGCCGCATCAAGCAACAACCAGGGGAGACCCCACAGAAGTACATCTAGTGCTTCAACAATGCGCGAATCAAGATCCCCAAGGTGACCGACGAGGCCATCATCTCAGTGTTCTCTGATGGCGTTCACGACGTCAAGATGAAGGAGGAGCTCGCCATCCATGAGGAGTTGTGCACGACCTTGGAGCTATTCAACATCCCGACCAAGTGTGCAAGAGCTGAGGACGGGCGCCTCTCCCTCCTCGAGCTCCCTGCTGCGGACCCAGAGGAGAAGAAGACCAAGGTCAAGGACGTGAAGCGCAAGGGAGCAGCTGTTCTCACGGCGGAACCAGACACCAAGAGCGGCAGAGACCAGCCCGAATCATCCAAGGGCAGCCGACCGTTCTGCGCCTTCCATAACCTGCATACCCACAACACTAGCGACTGTCAAGAGCTCTGAGCTATTCGAGAAGGACGCTTTGGTCGACGCCCTGAGCGCAGCGACCAGGGCTATGGCCAAGGAGGAGGACGTGGTGACGGACGCTGGGACGACCATGGCCCATGCTAGGAGTGGCTTGACCGGCCTCGTGAGGACCGCTGGCAAGATCAGTCTCGCGAGGGCGCCTGTAGGGACCAGCCTCGTGAGGCTCGTCCTCAAGGCAACACATGCCTTCCTCCACTACCGCCACCACCCAGAAGGAATGACGACCACCATCAAGACGAGGGGGCTGGGGGCTTCCAGGAGCCGCGCACTATCGCTTGCATCTTGGGTGGACCTCAAGCCCCAACCTCACAGCGTATCTTCAAACAGTTTTCTCGCGAAGTGAATGCAGTTCTCCCCAAGCTCGAGGCCACACGCCCGCTCAGATGGTCCAGGTGCCGCATCATGTTCAGTTCGACAGATCAGCTGAAGTGCGCGGCTACTGCAGGCATCCTCCCAATGCTTTGTTCACCAGTCATGAGCAACATGCAAGTTACCAAGACCCTCATCAACGGCGGAGCAGGGCTCAACGTCATGTCCATCGACACGTTCGACAGCCTCCAAGTGCCATATGACCAGCTTCAATCTACCAAGCCTTTCTCAGGAGTGACCGACGGCTCTACTACCCCGATCGGGCAGGTCCGCCTCCCCGTTACCTTCAGAGAATGTAACAACTACTGCACCGAACTCATCGACTTCGACGTCGCCTAGCGAAGTTCATGGCGGTGAGCCATCACGGCTACAATGTCCTAAAGATGCCGGGAAGTGGCGGAATCATCACAGTCCCGTGTGAGGAAAGAGATGCGGTGTGCTCCATCGAGCGTGCCTTCCAAGCTGCAGCAATCGACGACCCCGATAGCCAGGGCGAGCGCCCTCCTGAAGCCACCCCAAGAAGAAGAAGCAGTTGCGCCATGCAGGGCCTCAGGCAAGCGGCGCTTTGTCAGGATCGGCGCCCGCGCCTAGGGCGCCTCCCTCCATCACATAGGAAAGCGCGCCCAGCGCCCCTCTCGGGCAGGGCTCGGGGGCTCTCTTCTAGAGGGTCTCAGACTTTGCCAACATCACAAGGGAGGCGCTTGGGCACCACTTGGAGGCGTGCCTCGCGGTATGCTTCCCTCAGGAGAACACAGGGCAAGGAGTGCCCACCGCTCAGGAGTTCATCACCGAGACCACTCAGGAACTACAAGATGCAAGGGCCATGCGCGGCGGCCGCCACTCACCAAGCGTAGCTCCCCATCCAGGCGAGGATGTCGGGCTGCGTGTCTCCATTGACGTCCCAGGGCTCAACCGGGCTGCCTCTCGGGAGCTTTTCTGGCCTTCGCGCATGGGATGCTGTAAGGGCCAACCTCACAGCTACGTTCGCATGCCTTTTGGCCTACCGAGCATGGCGACCGCCTAGCAGCGCAACCTGCGGAGCGTCCTAGCGGCTCAGGAGGCCAAGCACCATGCTGTGCTCACGAAGATGAAGACGGTCCTCAAGGAACCCCCTGGACCCCCAGAGCCTCCCGAGGCTCAGGGCCTCGGCGGCTCATGAGGAGCAGCCCCTTCGCCGCATGCCTTTAGCTACCCCAACTCTCCTTCATCAATAGAACCAGGTGACATTTTCCAAGTTCATTCAGCTGGGAGCGCCCCCAGGGCTGCATCATTCCCAGGCCGCATGGGTCCGTCCCTGTGGCATGTATCCCTTGTTTATGTCTTTAGCTTACCTTGCTGGGGGCGCCCCTCAGGCTGCGTCATCCCCAAGCCGCTCGGGCCGAACCCAGTGGCATGCATCTTCCCTCCATTTACCTGAGCTAGGTTGGCTTTCATGCTTAATCTATCTATGACTACCACTTGCTCGATCACCACCCGCCATGGGAGCCGCGTGCCGGCCGTCTTTCTTCAGGACCCTTCGCATTGTCTAACCACCTCGCAGGACCAAGACAACGGACAAGAACCAAGACCAGGCGCAACCCGCCTTGAGGTAGAGCCTCGTGATTCCCACGCTGGCTCACGAGTGTCCAGACACACCTCGTCTAGCCCTGCCATTCAAGCCACGTGTCAGGGTGGGGCTGTACACGCCCCGGGGGCTCTCTGCAGTAGGGAGTCCCCTCTCACTTTGCCAGAACCAAACCAACAATCACCACGGCGACCGGTGCCCTTCCTTGCGCTAACTTGTAGGAACTTCCTGAGGGCCACAGCAGGCGGTGCCGTGGACTCTCTCTCTTCTCTCATGCGATTCGCTTGCGCGTTAGAAGGGGGGCTCCTAAGCAGTGCGCCTCAGGAGCTCTTACTAGCTCTCCAACCCTCACCCCTGGCCTTGACCATGGCACGCGACCTAGATACCAGCGGAGGCTGAGCTCGCTTGAGGGCCGGGACCTGAGGACGTAGAGCACCAAGAAGAACATGGAGGGGAGGGGGAGACCCGCACGGGCCTGACCTAGCTACACTACGATGACCGACGTGCGAGTCCGGCACGACTCGAGGAGCCGACCCCGGACAGCCAAGATAAGTTCTCGCTCTGGATCCACCAGTCGCTACGACACGAGACCCTCGCTCACTCCCTTCACTGCCCTGCTGCGGCAATGTTTTCTTCCTTTCCCATCCTAAGATAGCTGCTTGTGCGCTAAAGGGGGCCTCTTGAGCATCGTGCCTCAGGAGCTCTTACTAGACCTCGGGCCGCTCACCTCCTGGCCTTGACCACGACACGCGACCTGGCATACCAGCGACGGCTGCAGCCTTCCTAGGGACCGGGACCTGTCAGCGTAGAGCACCAAGCTGCCGCATGATTGGAAAGGGGAGGCCGAGCCTCGGCAGGATATGCACACGCAAATCTTCATAATGAGGGCTATATTGACAAAAGGCATTACAGACGCTTTACACGGCCCCACGGGGTCCATTTCTTGATTCCTCGCAGGGAACAAAAGGGAAGGAATTCCTAGGGGTATTCGTTAATGTCGGAGTGCTCAGCTCTCTGCTCCATTCTCCGTCAGCGCCTGCCATTCCCAACTCCGGTTGGTGCCATCAAAGGCTCACCGATTCGCGCCTTGTCCTCATCTGGCTCAGGCTGAAGGGGCTGAAAGACCTTGGCGTGACTGCGCCTATGGTGGTGAAGGAGTTCTTCCGGCGCTGGGTTGCTCCGCTTCAGCACCATTCCCGGCCAATGTGGGCCTTGCTCAACAGCAAGGACCGCATGCGACTTCAGGAGTCCGGGCTCCCCCTTGAGGCGCGGCGAATGGTGCTCAAGGTCCTGACGGGTGTCCCATCGCCAGATAACATGCCGGGGAAGAGTTGCCTACTGTACCTGCTTGAACAAGGTGCAATTTGTGGAGCGTATGCCCCCTTCGATGAGTGGGGGCTGCGTCCAGTCGGTCTGGTGGGGCCCCGTGAGAACCCCGTTGACGTGGTAGCCCTCCTTGCCGCTGGCATCGAGCTTTCTCCAAGTGTGGATGCAGGGGCGAGCGCCGCTGGAGGCCGATGGCGTAGGTGCCGAGGTGCTGATGCCGCCCAGGGCTCCCAAGGCGTCGTCCTCGGGAACTTGTGATTCTTGCCCTGGGGCGGCGGTTGAGGGGGCAATGCAGCCCGCATCTCCTGAGGCTGGGGCTCCTGAGGCAGAGCCCGATAGCTCCCCAAAGTTTGGCGCTCCTGAGGCTGCCCCTTCAAGTGCTTCTCCAGTTGCGCCTTGTGTTGGCCGCCATGTCCAGCATTTCGGTCGGCTTTGTGTGGACATCGAAGAGCTCCGCAAGAGGAAGGGTTCCCCAAGCCACGGCAGCGGCACCTTCGGGTCGTTAAAACGGAGAAAGTACATCGTCGTTGACGAGTAAGTACCTTATCTTGGTTATTCTCCGCGTGCTGCTTCCCTTCCTGACGATGTCTCTTCAGGACCCCTTCCGCCAAGGCCACAGAATCTTCTGAGAAGCAACCTCCCCTCGCCTCGCTTCTCCCGCCAGACTTGAGCGATGCAAGCCCGCGCGCTGCTCACGGCGTGGAGTCAACCGGGGAAGCCAGCCTGTCGACAAGGCGTCTTGAGCTTGCACCCTCGCTGTCTCTCCTTCATGGCCTTGCTTGGAACACAACAAACGTGCGAAGGGTCCCTCCCCTAGTCGTGGACGGTGGCTCGGTGGCTTCGGTCTTGGGATCCTCTTCAAGCAGCAGGCCTTCACTTGTTCGGGCTCCTCACGAGGCCTGGCCTGCAACTGGGTGGGCGCCAGCCCCCAGCCCCAGCTAAAAGGGGGCGAGCCGCTTCGGGCTCCATCCATGGTCCCCGCGACAGAGGGTGGAGTCAGCAGCATGCTCAAGTCGGCGCAAGAAAGGAGCGTCATCCACCACGAGCTCTTTCAGGAGGCGATGGGCACGATGAACCACCTTGGTGAAGAGCTCGTGGATGTGGACGCGCGCCTCGTGGCCGATGGTCTTTGGCTGGTGGAGGAGCGGCATAAGTTGAAGGTGGCTATCAACCTCGAGCGCCACCAGCGCGAGCTTGATAATGCGAAGGCCGAGGTTTCCCTCGCAGACTCCCGCGAGGCCTGCTCCCGAGCTCTGGAAGAGGCTCAGGAAGCTGACTGCCGTCGCGAGGCCACGGAGAAGCGCGCGTGGGAGCTCCAAGCCTGGAGCGCCTCCTTGGATCAGCAAGTGGAGGCGCAGAGCCGCCCTTGTGTCATTGAGGGGGACGCCCACCGAAGAGGAAGAGATCCGGAAGTGCGAAGAGGTGTTGGCGCTGGAAGCCGTGGAGCGTAGCCTTGAGCTCGAACGAGTGGAGACGAGGGAGCGTCAAGGTGCCCAAGCGGAGGATGCGGTTGGCGCGCGTGAGGCCAGGGCCCAGGAGGAGGTCGATCGCCGGGTGGCCGAGGCTCGCGCGAATCTCGAGGGCAGGTACGACCTGAAGCTGGAGTTCGTGGAAGCTGAGGCTGCAGGTAGGACTGCTGCCCTCAAGTCTAGGTTACTTGAGGTGGAGTGGCGCGAGGAGGCCGCTGCAGCCGCCCTGGTCTCGGCGCAGGCCGAACTGGCCTCCTCCCGCGCCGAGCTTCTCCCTCTTCAGTAGCGGGTCGCTGACGCCGAGGCCGTCCCGTGGCAGAACAGGGAGGAAGCGCTTAAGCGGCGGACGCTGGAGTGCGTGCACACCACCATGCTCCAGGACCTCAGGAACAGGGCCAATATTGCCCTAGGCCACAACTGTGATGAGAATGCTCCTCATCCCCACACGAACGACTATGCCAGCCACCTCCGCTTCTTTACCGACGTGGTGACGCGCTTGGAGAATCATTCCGAGAGAGTTCGCCAACTTGTTGAAGAGAGTAGCCGCGGCCTGCTCGGGCGTGCGTTCTCTCGCGTTTTCAGCCATCTCCAAAACACCGACCCCAACTTTGATTTTGATGCCGCCATCGCTCCCGTACCCGAGGCCATCTGGGGTGACCTGGCACGATGGGTGGAAGACAATGTGGACACGCTGGTCAGGGCCTTCTCCTTCGATGACGATGCGGTGGTGGTCGCGGCAGACGAAGGCGACGTTGTCGATGATGGTGATGGCGGCGCTGGTGGAGGTGATGCTGATGCTAGTGATGGTGGCAGTGATGCCAGCGACGCGTCTGAGGGCGATCCCGGGGACACGACGAGCGGCATGTCCGACTGATCCTGTGCTTCCCAGTTGTTTGTCCTGCACGCAGAAGCTCGGGCACGGCCCTAGAGGTTGTAAGAGCATTTTTGGAGGGGAAGCCGCTCATGTAAGTATACTATTGCCTCTATCTTTTTAGGTCGAGTTGAATATGTGTCTTCATGAACTCACATATCCTGGGGCAAGTTTGCTATTGCAGTTTTACCTTAGCCTGGATGAGCCCCAAACCAGCTCGTGAGTTTGCGAGTTGCTGGGAAGTTCCTGAGGAACTCGTCGACACGCCCGAGGGGGGCGCGTGATAAGCAAGCGCTAGCCGTGTAGCGACATCCGCGTGGCACGTATACGCCATGCTTAGCCCCGCTTGCGAGGGGGAAGCAATAGGCACAGACTCCGAATTAAGGCAAGAACCAGATAGCAAGAAAACGCTCGAATGAGAAAAGGCACCCCCCACGCGCATCAATTAAAATTCAACTTCAATTTAAATCCAAATCCAGAAGGCAGGGTTACAAAAAAGAGATCCAAAGAAAATGGCCGCGTCCGGCACCTAGTCTAGTCTTCTTCTCTTCTAACTAGCGCGGAGCTAAGTGCTGCCACTAGGACGTGGGAGGGAGCCCCCGAGGCCTGATACGTCTCCAACGTATCTATAATTTTTGATTGCTCCATGCTATATTATCTACTGTTTTGGACTATATTGGACTTTATTTTCCACTTTTATATTATTTTTGGGACTAACCTACTAACGGGAGTCCCAGCCCAGAATTGTTGTTTTTGCCTATTTCAATGTTTCGGATAAATGGAATATCAAACGGAGTCCAAACGGAATAAAATCTTCGGGAACGTGATTTTCTCACCGAACATGATCCAGGAGACTTGGACCGTGCTCCAAGGAACAAAAGAGGCAGTCACGAGGGTGGGGGCACCCCCCCTAGGGCGCGCCCCCTGCCTCGTGGGCCCCTCGTTGCTCCTCCGGCATACTTCTTCCTCCTATATATACACACGTACCCCAAACGATCAGAAAAGGAGCCAAAAACCTAATTCCACCGCCGCAACTTTCCGTATCCATGAGATCCCATCTTGGGGCCTATTCCGGAGCTTCGCCGGAAGAGGTCCGTCATCACGGAGGGCTTCTACATCACCATAGCCTCTCCGATGAAGTGTGAGTAGTTTACCTCAGACCTTCGGGTCCATAGTTAGTAGCTAGATGGCTTCTTCTCTCTCTTTGAATCTCAATACAAAGTTCTCCCCCTCTCTTGTGGAGATCTATTTGATGTAATCATCTTTTTGTGGTGTGTTTGTTGAGACCGATGAATTGTGGGTTTATGATCAAGTCTATCTATGAATAATATTTGAATCTTCTCTAAATTATTTTATGTATGATTGGTTATCTTTGCAAGTCTCTTTGAATTATCTGTTTGTTTTGGCCAACTAGATTGGTAGTTCTTGCCATGGGAGAAGTTCTTAGCTTTGGGTTCGATCTTGCGGTGTCCTTACCCAGTGACAGAAGGGGCAGCAAGGCACGTATTGTATCGTTGCCATCGAGGATAACAAGATGGGGTTTATTTCAAATTGCATGAATTTATCTCTCTACATCATGTCATCTTGCTTAAGGCGTTACTCTATTTTGAACTTAATACTCTAGATGCATGCTGGATAGCGGTCGATGATTGGAGTAATAGTAGTAGATGCAGAATCGTTTCGATCTACTTGTCACGGACGCGATGCCTATATACATGATCATGCCTAGATATGCTCATAATTATGCTCAATTCTATCAATTGCTCAACAGTAATTTGTTCACCCACCGTATTTCTAATGCTCTTGAGAGAAGCCACTAGTGAAACCTATGGGCCCCGGGTCTATTCTCATCATATAAATCTCCATTACTTTCATCTTGCTTTGCTTTTTACTTTGCTTTTACTTTTTAATTTGCATCTTTATACCAAAAATACCAAAAATATTATACCTATCAGATCTCACTCTCGTAAGTGACCGTGAAGGGATTGACAACCCCTAATCGCGTTGGTTGCGAGTAGCTATCATTTTGTGGAGGTACGAGGGACTTGAGTGTGGGCTCCTACTGGATTGATACCTTGGTTCTCAAAAACTGAGGGAAATACTTACGCTACTCTGCTGCATCATCCCTTCCTCTTCGGGGAAAACCAACGCAAGCTCAAGGCGTAGCAAGAAGGATTTCTGGCGCCGTTGTCGGGGAGTCTACGCAAAAAGTCAACATACCAAGTACCCATCACAATCCCTATCTCTCGCATTACATTATTTGCCATTTGCCTCTCTTTTTCCTCTCCCCCAATTCACCCTTGTCGTTTTATTTGCCCTCTCTCCCCCTATCCTCCCTCTCTATTTGCCTCTTTTGCCTGTTTGCTCTTGTTTGCTTGTGTGTTAGTTTGCCTGTTTGTCGTGATGGCTCAAGATACTACCAAATTGTGTGACTTCACCAATACAAACAATAATGATTTCCTTAGCACTCCAATTGCTCCTCTTACCGATGCTGAATCTTGTGAAATTAATACTGCTTTGTTGAATCTTGTTATGAAAGATCAATTCGCCGGCCTTCCTAGTGAAGATGCCGCTACTCATCTGAATAGCTTCGTTGATTTATGTGATATGCAAAAGAAAAAATATGTCAATAATGATGTCCTTAAATTGAAGCTATTTCCTTTTTCGCTTAGAGATCGTGCTAAAGCTTGGTTTTCGTCTTTGCCTAAGAATAGTATTGATTCATGGAACAAGTGCCAAGATGCTTTTATCTCTAAGTATTTTCCTCCCGCTAAGATCATCTCTCTTAGAAACGATATTATGAACTTTAAACAACTTGATCATGAACATGTTGCACAAGCTTGGGAGAGAATAAAATTAATGATACGTAATTGCCCTACTCATGGTTTGAATTTGTGGATGATTATACAAAAAATTTATGCCGGATTGAATTTTGCTTCTAGAAATCTTTTAGATTCGGCCGTGGGAGGCACTTTTATGAAAATCACTTTAGGAGATGCTACTAAACTCCTAGATAATATTATGGTTAATTATTCTCAATGGCATACTGAAAGATCTTCTAATAAAGAAGTGCATGCGATAGAAGAAATTAATGTGTTGAGTGGAAAGATGGATGAACTTATGAAATTATTTTCTACTAAGAGTGTTTCTTCTGATCCTAATGATATGCCTTTATCTACTTTGATTGAGAATAACAATGAGTCTATGGATGTGAATTTTGTTGGTAGGAATAATTTTGGTAACGACGCTTATAGATGGAATTTTAATCCTAGGCCATATCCTAGTAATCCTTCTAATAATTATGGGAATTCCTACAACAACTCTTATGGAAATTATAATAAGATGCCCTCTGAATTTGAGACTAGTGTTAAAGAGTTTATGAATTCACAAAATAATTTTAATGCTTTGTTTGAAGAAAAATTGCTTAAAGTTGGTGATTTGGCTAGAAACATTGATAGAATTTCTCTTGAGGTTGATTCTTTAAAGCTTAGATCTATTCCTCCTAAGCATGATATCAATGAGTCTCTCAAAGCCATGATAATTTCCATTGATGAGTGCAAGGAAAGAACCGCTAGGATGCGTGCTTCCAAAGATGCCTTTATTAAAGCGTGTTCTTCCAATACCTATGAAAATCAAGATAAAGATCTAAAAGTTATTGATGTGTCTCCTATTAAATCTTTATTTTGCAATATGAATCTTGATGAAACTGAATATGATCTTCCTTTACCTAGAAGGCGTTCTAAAAATTCGGAGTATTTAGATCTTAATGATGAAATTGATGAAAGTGGGATTGAAAGAAATAAAAATCTAGATGTTGCTAAACCCACTATATTGGATTTCAAGGAATTTAATTATGGAAGTTGCTCTTTAATTGATTGTATTTCCTTGTTGCAATCCGTGCTAAATTCTCCACATGCTTATTGTCAAAATAAAGCCTTCACCGAACATATTGTTGATGCCTTGATGCAATCTTATGAAGAAAAACTTGAGTTGAAAGTTTCTATCCCTAGAAAACTATATGATGAGTGGGAACCAACTATTAAAATTAAAATTAAAGATCATGAGTTTTATGCTTTCTGTGATTTGGGTGCTAGTGTCTCTACTATTCCCAAGACTTTGTGTGATTTACTAGATTTCCGCAATTTTGATGATTGCTCTCTAAACTTGCATCTTGCGGATTCCACTATTAAGAAACCTATGGGAAGGATTAACGATGTTCTTATTGTTTCAAATAGGAATTATGTTCCCGTAGATTTCATTGTTCTTGATATAGATTGCAATCCTTCTTGCCCTATTATTCTTAGTAGACCTTTCCTTAGAACGGTTGGCGCGATTATTGATATGAAGGAAGGGAATATTAGATTTCAATTTCATTAAAAAAACGCATGGAACACTTTCCAAGAGAGAAAATAAAATTACCATATGAAACTATCATGAGAGCCACTTATGGATTGCCTACCAAAAATGGCAATACCTAGATCTATCCTCGCTTTTATGCCTAGCTAGGGGCGTTAAACGATAGCGCTTGTTGGGAGGCAACCTAATTTTATTTTTATTCCTTGATTTTTGCTCCTGCTTAGTAATAAATAAATTATTTAGCGTCTGTTTTGGTTGTGTTTTTTGTTTTTAATTAGTGTTTGTGCCAAGTAGAACTGTTGGGAAGACTTGGGGAAAGTCTTGTTGAACTTGCTGTAAAAAACAGATACTTTAGTGTTCACGAGAACTGCTATCATTTTTATTTGAAGAGTTCTATTTAGTTAATTATTTTTGAAGATGATTAATAGATAAATTCCTCACGTCCAGCAATTTATTTTAGAATTTTTGGGGTTCCATATTTTGCGCTAGCTACAAATTACTACAGACTGTTCTGTTTTTGACAGATTCTGTGTTTCATGTGTTGTTTGCTTATTTTCATGAATCTATGGCTAGTAAAATATTTTATAATCCATAGAGAAGTTGGAATACAGTAGTTTTAACACCAATATAAATAAATAATGAGTTCATTTCAGTACCTTGAAGTGGTCTTTTGTTTTCTTTCGCTAACGGAGCTCATGAGTTTTCTATTTTGAGTTTTGTGTTGTGAAGTTTTCAAGTTTTGGGTGAATTCTTTTGATGGATCATGGAACAAGGAGTGGCAAGAGCCTAAGCTTGGGGATGCCCATGGCACCCCCAAGATAATCCAAGGACACCAAGAAGTCAAAGCTTGGGGATGCCCCGGAAGGCATCCCCTCTTTCGTCCACTTCCATCGGTAATTTACTTGGAGCTATATTTTTATTCACCAACATGATATGTGTTTTGCTTGGAGCGTCTTGTATTATTTGTGTCTTTGTGTCTTAGTATGCCACAATCATCCTTTCTGTACACACCTTTTGAGAGAGCCATACATGAATTAAAATTTGATAGAATACTCTATGTGCTTCACTTATATCTATTGAGCGTAGTAGTTATACTCTATGTGCTTCACTTATATCTTTTTGAGCTAAGTAGTTTTGCTCTATGTGCTTCACTTATATCTTTTGAGATAGATAATTTTGCTCTATGTGCTTTACTTAGATCTTTTAGAGCACGGTGGTGGATTTGTTTTATAGAAACTATTGATCTCTCATGCTTCACTTAAATTATTTTGAGAGTCTCTTAATAGCATGGTAATTTGCTTAATAATAATATGCTTGGTATTCAAGATTTGTGAAACTTTCTTTTGAGTGTGTTGAATACTAAGAGAAGATTGAAGCATGATAATTGTTTTGAGATATGGAGGTGATAATATTAAAGTCATGCTAGTTGAGTAGTTGTGAATTTAAAGAATACTTGTGTTAAAGTTTGTGATTCCCGTAGCATGCACGTATGGTGAACCGTTATGTAACGAAGTCGGAGCATGATTTATTTATTGATTACCTTCCTTATGAGTGGCGGTCGAGGACGAGTGATGGTCTTTTCCTACCAATCTATCCCCCTAGGAGCATGCGCGTAATACTTTGCTTTGATAACTTCTAGATTTTTGCAATAAGAATATGAGTTCTTTATGACTAATGTTGAGTCCATGGATTATACGCACTCTCACCATTCCACCTTTGCTAGCCTCTCTAATACCACGCACCTTTCGCCGGTATCATACACCTACCATATACCTTCCTCAAAACAGCCACCATACCTACCTTTTATGGCATTTCCATAGCCATTCCGAGATATATTGCCACGCAACTTTTCACCATCTAGTTCATCATGACACATTCATCATTGTCATATTGCTTAGCATGATCATGTAGTTGACATAGTATTTGTGGCAAAGCCACCGTTCATAATTTCTTCATACTTGTCACTCTTGATTCATTGCATATCCCGATACACCGCCGGAGGCATCCATATAGAGTCATACTTTGTTTTAGAATCGAGTTGTAATCATTGAGTTGTAAATAAATAAAAGTGTGATGATCATCATTCAATAGAGCATTGTCCCAAATAAAAAAAGAGAAAGGCCAAAGAAAAAAAGAAGGCCCAAAAAAATAAAAATAAAAATAAATAAATAAATAAAAAGGGGCAATGCTACTATCCTTTTTCCACACTTGTGCTTCAAAGTAGCACCATGATTTAGCGAGTCTCATTTATTGTGCTTCAAAGTAGCACCATGTTCTTCATATAGAGAGTCTCATATGTTGTCACTTTCATATACTAGTGGGAATTTTACATTATAGAACTTGGCTTGTATATTCCAATGATGGGCTTCCTCAAAATTGCCCTAGGTCTTCGTGAGCAAGCAAGATGGATGCACACCCACTAGTTTTGAAAGTGCATTATATCGACTAGAGGGGGGGTGAATAGGCGATTTTTATGAAAGTCTTCAAAACGTGGAAGTTATGAAGACAAATGATAGAAATAAACCTATTACCCTGCAGCGGAAGGTAGACTACACGAGGCAAGCCATAGTCAAGTATTCAATAGAGTGAAAGCACAATGACTAATAGCAGCAATTTAGTAAGGATCAGGTAGGAAGATATTGTGAAGCCACACAGAACACGCAGTCACTCAGTGAAGACAAAAGATAGTGCGAACATACAATGACTTCACAAGGAGTAACAGTAAGTAAAGGGAAGGGAAGATGAAACCAGTGACTCGCTGAAGACAATGATTTATTGGACCAGTTCCAGTTGCTGTGACAACTGTACGTCTGGTTAGGGCAGCTAGGTATTTAAACCTTAGGACACATAGTCCCAGACACCCAGTCCTGAACATGCAGCTCATGACACCCAGTCCGCACCATATTCCCCTTGAGCTAAGGTCACACAGACCTCGCCCAATCACTCTGGTAAGTCTTCAAGGTAGACTCCCAAACCTTCACAGACTTTGTTCACCAGCAATCCACAATGTCTCTTGGATGCTCAGAATGCGACGCCTAATCGGCTGGAGGATGCACAGTCCTCAAGTGTAATAAGTCTTCAGATCACATAGACAAGAAGACTTAAGTGATGCCTAATTCTCTTTGGCTCTGGGTGGTTAGGGCTTTATCCTCGCAAGGAATTCTCTCTCAAAGGCTTCGAGGTGGGTTGCTCTCAAACGACAAAAGCCGTACTCTGAATCTGAGCAGCCAACCATTTATGGTTGTAGGGGGTGGGCTATTTATAGCCACTTGGCAACCCGACCTGATTTGTCCGAAATGACCCTGGGTCAGTAAGGAACTGACACGTGTTCCAACGGTCAGATTTCAAACTCACACGGCAACTTTACTTGGGCTTCAAGCAAAGCTGACTTACCCGACTCTAGACAAGATTCGCTCTCAAAGTCTTCACTCGAAGACATAGGTTTTGTTTAAGCATCACTTCAGTCATTCTGACTGGTTCTCTTGGACCCCACTTAACAGTACGGTGGTTCCTATGACTCAACACAGAAGAAAGAGAACTACGAAAGATCTAAGTCTTCGAGCTCCATAGGCTTCATGTGGTGTCTTCTCTTGTCATAGTCTTCAATGTGAATATCTTCATATACCACCTTTGACTTCAATGTTTTCATACATTTTTAGGGGTCATCTCTGGTAGGAAAACCGAATCAATGAGGGACTTCTACCTGTGTTATCCTGCAATTCTCACAAACACATTAGTCCCTCAACTAGGTTTGTCATCAATACTCCAAAACCAACTAGGGGTGGCACTAGATGCACTTACAATCTCCCCCTTTTTGGTGACTGACTACAAACTAGTCGAAGTTTTCAACAGGGAATATAATCTGTGAAATTGTAAAGGATAAGGAATTGTCTTCATAAGTTGCAAGGGCTCCCCCTGAAGATGTGCATATAAGTAATTTGCTTTTGGGATGCAAATGCAGGCAGGTTGTACTTGTGGAGATCCACTTCAAGTTATGACGACAATCCACTATGCATGTGAAAGTATATGAAGATAATGACATGCATAATGGAAAATGGACGTCTGCAGAATGATATAAGTGCGGAATTTATCATCGCAACACAAGGTGGCAGATAAGTAGCAGACGACCATCGAGTTTAAGTGTTACAACTCAAAGAACCAAATGTAGCAAAACGAGAGTTGTAAGCACGAAGCAAAATATAAAGCACCCGCCCATATGGACCCGCTTGAAGACTATCAACCTCATATGCTTCTCCCCCTTTTGTCAGTAAGGACCAAAAAGGTTTGAAGACATAGAGCATCTACTCGTTCCCATGAGGAGTAGGTGAAGCAGCAGGGTCGTTGGTGGTGTTTGGCGGTGCTGAAGAGCTTGGAGCAGAGTTGAAGCATGCTGAAGGAGGTGGTGGTGAAGTAGCATCGTCTTCATCCTCGATCACTCTGGCATTCACAGTTGCAGCAGAGGAAGAGAACTCAGAGTCTTCAAGGGATGGAGTTCGTCGCAGCACTGCCCTTCGAGGAGGTGTGGAGTCAAACTTGAATCGCTCAGTGAAGCCATCCTCTTGAAGATCATCTTCAGAACACATCAGCGTTAGCCCTTTCCATGTGCGGCGAGAGGTTTCATGGGCAACAAAAGCATTCTTGGTGGCAAGATTGCGAATGCGATTAACATCCACCAAGAGGCTTTGCATCTGACGCTTCAGCCAGTCATGATGCCTATCCTGTTTCTGATGAAGAGCCACAAGAAGCTCTCGGTCTTTAAGAACATGAGTGCGCTTCTTGGGTCGTGGAGCAGTTGTACTGTCAGTGGCTTCAGTGAGAGCAGGATGCGGTGCATGTGTAGTGCCAGCCAAAGGATACACACGAGTTACGGCTTCCACGCCTTCAACGTTCTGAGTGAAACTTTGATGCTCTGCATTCTGAAGACTGAGAGGTTCCTTGGCAGGCTAAGGATAGATGGCTTCAAGAGACATATCCACATCAGGCAAAAAGATCCGATGGGTGCGGGCCGAGGGCTGATATGAGATAGCGGAGTGAAGTTTGATCAGCCGCATCACCCAAGGGGCGTAGAACTTCAAACCAAACAGATCAGAGCCAGATGCAGCAAGTTGGCGAATGAAGAAATCTTGTGTATTGAAGCATTTTCCATGAAGAATGTAGAAGACCAAAGTCTTCATTGCACCTTCCAGCTTGGCATGGGGAGATTGTCCTTTGATTGGCCAGAGAGTTCACCTTATGATGTGATAAATGGTTCTTGGCAGATACTCAAGGTCTTCAACGAAGAACTCCGTGGGATAAGCAGCATCTTGGGGCAATGGCTTCATCATACTGAGCATCTGACTCATATTGGGTTCAGTCTTCTGAAAGATGCTCTCAATAGCTTCACTATGAAGCTGACAACCATGCTCGTAGAGATCGCCAGGAGTGGGCAAACCAGTGAGCTCAATGATGTCAAAGGCTTTGGCTTCGTGATGAACGTTTCCTATCATCCACTCCAGGACCCAAGTCTTTGGATCTCTGCTATACCCGCGGATGTGAAGTGTGGCATAGAATTGGAGCAGCAACTCTTCATTCCAATGCTCTTGGTCAGTGACGAACGGCAGCAGTCCAACCTCTTTGAAGCAATCCAGAGCTTCTTCCAGACAGGGCAGACCAGCTATTGCTTCAATGTCAAGGCGCTTGTGTGGGAAGATGCGACCTTGGTTGTAAAGAACGCATGAGTAATAGCTTCGCTGCGTATAACTCCAGAACCGATCAGATAATATTCTTTCCCTGGAGTAGGGGTTCCTGGAGCTGTTGAAGAATGTGTTGTCTGCTCTGCAGCCATTGATATTGAAGGAGCCAGGTGCTGATGCAGGACCTGGGAACCTTGGCAATCTTGGGATTGGCTTCTGTACCTGAGGCCTGTGCTCAACATGATAGTCGAACTGGGGACCGGCAGCAGACTCAGGAACAGAAGTGGCGGGATCAGTGGCTTCGCTGACTTCTGGTGCTTTTGTTTGTGAGGGCTCCACATTAGCTTCAGCCATGACAGCGTCAGTGGCTTCGGTGGTGTTGGTGGTGGCAGCCTCAAGATGTTCAACCTCCACTTGACGAGCAGGAGGATCGGTCATGATCACGTTCTCCTCGAGAACTGCTTCTTGGTGGGACAGGGAAGTGGCAACTTGTGGGACTTCTTCTTCATCGGCTGATGCAGCCGGAATGTCTTCAGCAGTTTCAGCTTCAGACGCAGAGACTGGAGGCCTAGGTCCTTTGTGAAGCCTACGCAACGCAGGCGACGCCTGTGTAGTTGGAGTTGGCTGGGCCTCAAAGTCTTCTTCCTCTTGTGGGCGATCAGCCCATGAAGCATCCTGAGCGATTGGCGTCAGAGGATGACCAATGCTGATGAGTTCGTTGTTCTCGAGCTGAGGAAGGACTGCACCATCTTCTACATGGTCATGTTGACCAATGTCTTCAGCAGCGATGGGATCAGCTGCTGGAAAGTCTTCAGCTTCATGAGCCTCTGTGAAAGCAGGCTCATGGATTGTCAGTTGGCGTTCAGCGTCAGGACGAACCATGGAAATGGGTTCAACTATCAAAGGCTCTGTGGGAGCAGCCCTATCTTTCTTGGTCTTCCTCTTCTTCTTGGAGGGGGCAATAGGAGAGGCTTCAGGATGTTTCCTCTTCCTGGCTTCAGCCTCAGCAGTCCTCGTCTTCTTGAGCTCTGAAGTGGTTGACCAACTTTTTGGCTTCGAGCCAGTCATTCTAGTTGGGAAGACAATGGGATCTGCTTCCTGCCTTGGTGCGTCAGGTTCAGCCGTAGCGGGCTTCTTCATCTTCTTTGCTGCCATCCTGGGGTCGATGCCAGGACGCCCAAGGGCCTTGCGCTTCTCAGCCTCATTGTAGGCCTGCACACATTTGTCAGCCAGAACCTTCATGCGCTCACAAGAACCTTGAGCTTCTGCACGTTTCTTGAGAAAGGCTTCCTTGAGCTCGTGTAGCATAATCTTGAAGTTCTTCACCTCTTGCATGCTGAGCTTGGCCATATGCTTCTTGAACTGAGCCTTTTCATAGTCAATCTTTTGCTTCAGTTCAACAATGCGCTGGGCGATAGCTAACTCTGAAGCAATGGCGCCATGGAAGGCGACACTGAGGCCAATGGGTAGTTGCAGATCTTCGAAGCTGATGTTTGGCGTGTCAAACCATTCATCAATGAAGTTGTGGATGATTGTTACATCAAAGAGAGGCAGATCATTGAAGATTTCTGCTTCTTCTTTGCTCTTGATGAGTTGCTCAAGAGCGTCATCTGCAAGATCTTTATCACTTGACAGATCAATGGCATCATTGTGCAGAATGGCAGCAGCTGTTAGCTCTTGGCCGGTGTGTGGCAGAGGCATCTTGACCTTCTGGGGCTTGGAGATGCGTGATAAATCTTCGGATTGCACAATGTCTTCAGGAGGTGCAGTTGCCAGTGGCTTCGCCCATGAGATTTTTGGTGAAGGGGCAGGCTTTGAAGCTTTAGGCTTCTTCAACTTCTTTGGCTTCGGTGCTGCAGGCGCTTCATCTGATTCAGCGTCATCTGCAGGCTCATTCACTGCAGTCCCTTGAACCAAGATATGGGTGATGAGGCCTTCAAGGTTGTAGAAAGGACCAACGACATTGGGTTCTGCATCTCGTGTGCCATCAGCCCTTGGAGCTGAGGGACCAGGGTTGAAGTCTAGTCCCAATGTCTTCTTGTTTTGCTTCGCTGAGTTCTGGGCAAACTGGAAGTTGCGCTTGAACAAAATGTCGTCACGACACCATAGTAGTGATGATGGGTGTGCGTCAACAGGCTGTGGCCCACGGACCATGCAGGGATATAAGCCTTGTTCAATGGCTTCATCTCTGGACCTGGGTTGAAGATTCTTGTATAGGATGTCTCCCCACGGTCTCTTGATGGCATTTTTCTCAGCATATTCCTGGGTTTCAAATCGGTATTTGAACCATTGTTCTGCCCAATATCTTTGAATCCATTGGATTCGGGTCTTGCGCTGATTGTAATCCTCTTCAGGATCTGTCTTGTACAATTCTGAGAGGTCATCTGGCAGATCTCTAGATGTTTCTCCATGACGCTTTCTGCCACCCTTCCTTGCTGATTTCTCTGAAGCCATGAACTTTAAACTGAAAGGCTTCAACACGTTCAAAGGCTTCAAAGATTTTCGCTTGCTGGACAAACAGGAACTTGCTTCGGGAGAATTTATATGATGCTGTAAGAATTCTACAAATGAATGCAGACTATGAGAACCAAGGGATTCTCCCACGGACATGTACCTGTGACAGCATTAAGGTGTGAGGGAAGGGGAAGAGGTCATATGCATTCTCAGAAGATTTTGAATATAAATCAGTTTAGAAGACATTGACCTCATTCTGCGAAGACATTCACTCATAGATAAGGAGTTGGTTCCAGATTTGTACGAATCCAGAGATCAGTACAAGTGAGGAATCTAACTACTTTGTGAAGCATAAGTGAATATACTAGGCATGTTATGAGATGCAGTATGAGAGAGATCTAACTTGTGTGAATAGAAACTGCTTGTGGTAGAAAGTGACAAAGCCATAGGATCAACGGTGCCGTAAAAAGGAAGTTTTATTTACCACACTAAGAACTGCTAGACGGAGTGGAAGATGAGGCCGAGAAGTTCGATCTTCCATGCCCTAACTTGGCGACGGAGGACACCTACGACGACGGCGGAGAGGACGATGTTCGCGGTCATCGTGAAGACGGCGTCGGAGAGGTTGCGGTAGCGAAGCGCTTCGTCACCGGTGTCGTCGAGGACTAGCGGTGGCGCTAGGGTTCGTGCGAGAGTGGAAGAAGAGATAATGACCGCCGTGAAGTGTGTATTTATAGGTACAGGGGCGACATTGCGTTATTACACAGGTGCCCCTGGGGATTCGCATCTGAGGAACACATGGCCATCATACAGAATTTTGGGGTTTGTTCCACGTCCCACGCATGCCTGGATTGTCGGGTGGTCGTTCCTACTTCTCCGGGTTCCATGTGGAGGAATGAGCATTGAAAGTGGACTTAAGGTTTGTCTTTGTATCTTCTGCTGACAAGGACACAGAGAAGACATTCGACAGTTTCAATAGAATTCGTATGATTTGGAGAGATAGAGTTTGAGATAGATAGCATAGAGAGGTTAGGGTCCGATCACATTCACTTAGTTCAAAAGATTCAACAAGAAGACATAGCTATAAGTGAATGATGTAGAGGACAGAACACTAGTATATATATATATATAATCAACATAGTGAAGATAATCATGAAGACATGTTGAGATTGAAGCCAAACCAAATGTGAAGACATATCAAGGTAACGCCATGAGTGAAACACTCCAAAATAGAACATTTGGTGGTGGCGTTACCCACCGTATAGGAAGTATTAGACACAGACACGGCACACAATTATCGTGGCGCTCCAAAGTCAAATTCCACATTAATGTATTCACACTTAGAATGTATGTCTTCTTTGATTGAAGATATACTTTACTTCGTGTGTTGCA
This sequence comes from Triticum aestivum, assembly GCF_018294505.1. Classification (NCBI taxonomy): domain Eukaryota; kingdom Viridiplantae; phylum Streptophyta; class Magnoliopsida; order Poales; family Poaceae; genus Triticum; species Triticum aestivum. Next base: position 233,872,468 of record NC_057797.1, on the reverse strand, counting down.
CATCTAAGTCATCAATATGCATAAGGGTTAGGATGTCTGCCTGATCACAGGACATTTGAGGATTCCAGGATATTTAGCTCACACCGTAACTTGCAAAATCTCTTCTCATCCAAGGGCTTGGTGAAGATATCTGCCAATTGCTCTTCAGTGTTGACGTGTATGATATCAATATCTTCCTTCACAACATGATCTCTGAGAAAGTGATGATGAATTTCAATGTGCTTTGTCTTCGAGTGCTGAACTGGGTTGTTGGCAATCTTGATGGCGCTTTCGTTGTCGCAGTAGAGTGGCACTTGCTTCAGATGAATGCCATAGTCTTTGAGCGTTTGCTTCATCCACAGAAACTGAGCGCAGCAAGATCCAGCAGCAATGTATTCAGATTCAGCAGTGGAGAGAGATACACAGTTCTGCTTCTTTGAAGACCAACATACAAGTGATTGTCCCAGAAAGTGACATGTGTCTGATGTAGACTTGCGATCAACTTTGTCACCAGCATAATCAGCATCCGAGAATCCAACCAGATCAAACTCTGAGCCCTTTGGATACCATAATCCTAGAGTTGGGGTGTGAGCCAAATATCGAAGAATTCGCTTCACAGCTAAGTGATGCGACTCCTTTGGTGCCGCTTGAAATCAAGCACACATGCAAACACTAAGCATAATATCTGGCCTAGATGCACATAGATAAAGTAAAGAACCAATCATGGAGTGGTATACCTTTTGATCGAACTCTTTACCATTGTCGTCAGGACCTAGATGATGCTTGGCTGGCATTGGCGTCGTGAAGCCTTTGCAGTGTTGCATACCAAACTTCTTCAGGCAATCTTTGAGATACTTCTCTTGAGATATGAAGATGCCGTTGCGTTGATGTCATATTTGAAGACCGAGAAAGAACTTCAGCTCTCCCATCATAGACATTTGATATTGCTCTTGCATCATATATCCAAACTCTTCACTGTACTTCTGATTGGTGCAGCCGAAGATAATGTCATCCACATATATTTGGCACACAAACAGTTCACCATCATATGTCTTCGTGAAGAGAGTGGGGTCGAGAGAACCAGGTATGAAGCCTTTGCTCTTCAGGAAGTATTTGAGTGTGTCATACCAGGCCCGAGGGGCTTGTTTGAGGCCATACAGTGCCTTGTTGAGCTTGTATACCATGTCAGGATGTTTTGGATCTTCAAAGCCAGGAGGTTGTGCAACATACACTTCTTCTTCAATCTTGCCATTGAGGAAGGCGCTCTTCACATCCATTTGATAAAGTAGTATGTTGTGATGATTTGCATAGGCCAGCAGTATGCGTATGACTTCAAGTCTAGCCACAGGAGCAAATGTTTCATCGAAGTCAATGCCTTCCACTTGAGTATATCCTTGAGCAATGAGACGAGCTTTGTTTCTGACAACTTGACCATGCTCATCTTGCTTGTTGAGGTATATCCATTTGGTGCCTATTATGTTGTGCTTCTGAGGATCGGGACGCTTGACCAGTTCCCATACATTATTCAGCTCAAACTGTTGAAGCTCGTCTTGCATAGCTTGAATCCATTCAGGTTCCATGAAGGCTTCTTCAACTTTCTTGGGTTCTGTTATTGAGACGAATGCGAAGTGCCCATAGAAATTTGCTAGCTGAGTTGCCCTTGAACGAGTGAGTGGACCGGGTGCATTGATGATATCAATTATTCTTTCAATCTGCACTTCATTGGCAACGCGAGGATGTATAGGGCGAAGATTTTGCTCTTGTTGATCATTGTCGTTGTTAGAAGGAATGTCTTCAGGCTGAGCATTGTCTTCATGTTGATCAGGTGCAGAGATGATAAGTTCTTCTTCAGGATGAGCTTCTGAAGGTATAATTTCTCCAGTTCCCATTAGCTTGATTGATTCACTGGATGGAACTTCATCTAGCACATTTGGCAGTTGCTCTCTTTGTGAGCCGTTGGTCTCATCGAACCGCACATCCACTGTTTCAACCACTTTGTAATGAAAGAGATTGAAGACTTTGTAGGAGTGCGAATCCTTTCCATATCCAAGCATAAAACCCTCATGTGCTTTTGGTGCAAACTTTGAGGTGTGATGTGGGTCCTTGATCCAGCACCTGGCGCCAAATACTCTGAAGTAACTGACATTTGGCTTCTTGCCAGTAAGGAGCTCATAAGATGTCTTGTTCAGAAGCTTGTGAAGATAAACATGATTGATTGTATGGCATGCAGTATCAATGGATTCAGGCCAGAATTTTCTTGGAGTCTTGTATTCATCTAGCATCGTTCTGGCCATCTCAATGAGTATTCTGTTCTTGCGTTCGACGACCCCATTCTGCTGTGGCGTGTACGGGGCAGAGAATTCATGTGTGATGCCCAAGGTATCAAGATATGTATCAAGGCCAGTGTTCTTGAATTTAGTGCCATTGTCACTTCTGATATGCTTTATCTTGGCGCCATAGTTGTTCATTGCTCGATTGGCGAAGCGTCTGAAGACATCCTGCACTTCAGTCTTGTAAAAGGATTATGTGCACCCAAGTATATCTAGAATAATCATCAACAATGACAAAGCCATAGAGACAAGCAGTAGTAGTAAGAGTTGAGTAATGAGTGGGACCGAAAAGATCCATGTGAAGCAGTTCGAAGGGTCGAGTAGTGGTCATGATTGTCTTCGAGGGATGTTTGGCCCTCGTCGTCTTTCCTGCCTCACAGGCACCGCATAAGTGATCTTTCTTGAACTTGACGCCCTCGATGCCTATGACATGCTTCTTCTTTGCCAGGGTGTGGAGGTTCCTCATGCCAGCATGCCCAAGCCTCCGATGCCAGAGCCAACATTCTGAAGCTTTTGCTAGAAGACATACGGCAAGATTTGGTCCTGCTGAGAAATCTACCACATACAAATCATCTTTTAGATACCCTTCAAATACTAGAGACTTGTCAGATTCCATTAGAACAAGGCAACGATATTTTCCAAATATTATGATCATGTTTAAATCGCAAAGCATTGAGACAGACATTAAGTTGAAGCCAAGGGATTCAACAAGCATGACTTTATCCATGTGTTGATCCCTTGAGATTGCAACTCTACCTAGACCCAATACCTTACTTTTACCAGTGTCAGCAAATGTGATGTGGCTCTTGTCGGATGGACATAAGGTTGAGTCCACAAGAAGGCTTCTTTTGCCAGTCATGTGATTTGTACACCCACTATCAATAATCCATTCTAAAGACGCTGGTGTCGTACCCTACAGTGCAGTTAGGGGGATAGGCTTCACGAAGAGCATTGTGAAGCAAAAACATTTGACGAACCAGTGGGTTATGAAAGCTTAGATCCAGATTAGGACTAATAGGGAGAGTAGCAAGCGATTCAGGAATGAAGTACATGGTAAGACCATTCGGGCATTTGATCTTGCGCCCTACAAGATGTTTAAGGTCCCCAGCAATAGCGTCAAACGATTTTGGTTTTCTGCTGGAGACCTTTCCCTGCAAAAGAGAGTTAAGCTTTCTTAGCCACCCACATCTTCAAGGGTGGCTTAGAAGCAATAAGTCTAAGTGCAGCATCTGAGAACTTTGGCTTTGGAGCCCTAGCAAACAGTCTTGCAGGCGGACAATAGTACTCATAAGAATAAGCAGAATAGTTCTTGGTCTTATGAACATGGCGGTTTGATGAACCGCTCTCATATTCATATGCCTGAGTATGGTTTCCCTGCAAAACATTTGCATTAGTGCGACTCAGGTGAGTCCTCTATCTGTATGAAGCCTTTGGACCGTATGAAGCCTTTGGTCTGAGGTTTGTCTTCTTCACGTGAGGTGTCATGATGACATTCACAGGAAGATTCTCCAGACACCTTTTCGGAACCCAGATCTTCTTCATAGGCGGTCCATTCCTGCAGTTAGTACCAATGTACCTGGCAAACACTTCACCATTCTGATTCTTAAATAGTTTATAGTTTGCATTAATGGATTCATCAATGATAATGGGGTTAGCACAAGTGAAGCCAGATAGATTGGATGGATCTGCTGAAGGTTCCTTTGCAGCAACCCACGTGGTTTTGGGGTACTTCTCAGGTTTCCAGTAAGAGCCATCAGCATTCATTTTCCTTATGAACCCAACACCCTCTTTCCTCGGGTTTCGGTTCAGAATCTGCTTTTTGAGGACATCACATAGTGTCTGATGCCCTTTAAGAATTTTGTACACCCTTGTTTCAAGAATTGTCTTCAACCTAGCATTCTCATCAGCAATAGCAGTGGTATCCTTAGCAGAGGGGTTAGTTACCACATCAACAGTTGAAGATATTGCAACAGTAGTAGTAGTAGAACATTCAGCAACAGAAGTAGCATTATCACGCTCAATGCATTTAAGACATGGTGGTTCAAATCCTTCCTGAGCGGAACTGATCTGTTTGGCGCGAAGTGACTCATTTTCCTTTTGAAGATCTTCATGAGCCGCTCTCAATTTCTCAAGATCTTGCTTCCTTTGAAGATAATCATAGGAAAGCTTCTCATGAGTTGTTGAGAGAGTTTCATGACGACTTTCAAGTTCCTCATACTTAACGTGAAGATTTTTTATGTCTTCAATTAAGGATTCAGATCGAGTCATTTCAGCACCTAACAGATCATCGCTTATGTCTAACAGTTTTTGAATATGTTCCATAGCTTTCTGTTGTTCAGTTGCAATTTTAGCAAGTGTTTTGTAGCTAGGTTTTGAACCACAATCAGAGTCATCGTCACTAGATGTTTGATAGTGAGTAGTGCGTGTGTTTACCTTGGCACCACGTGCCATGAAGCAGTAGGTAGAAGCAGAGTAGTCCTTGTCATTTGCATCGGTGTCGGTGATGAAGTCATTGTCTTCAGTGTTGAAGATGGACTTGGCAACGTATGCTGTAGGCAGACTTGCGACGCCTGAATCAGACTCCTCCTCAGACTCCACCTCCGCCTCCTCAGAAGCAGACTCCTCCTTTGAATCCATTTCCTTGCCAACAAACGCACGTGCCTTGCCAGATGAGCTCTTCTTGTGTGATGAAGACTTTGAGGAAGACTTGGAAGAAGACTTTGAGTATTTCTTCTTCTTCTTGTCGTCAGAGTCATATTACTTGCTCTTCTTCTTCTTTTTGTTCTCATTGTCCCACTGTGGACACTCAGAGATGAAGTGGCCAGGTTTCTTGCACTTGTGACATGTTTTCTTCTTGTAGTCGTGAGCAGAAGCTTCATCATTCCTTGAGCTTGATCGGGAAGACTTTCTGAAACCTTTCTTCTTGGTGAATTTTTGGAACTTCTTCACAAGCATAGAAAGTTCCCTTCCAATGTCTTCAGGATCATCCAAACTGCTGTCAGATTCTTCTTTAGATGAGGAGATAGCTTTTGCCTTCAAGGCACGAGTTCGCCCATAGTTTGGACCATAGATATCTCTTTTCTCAGAAAGCTGAAACTCATGTGTGTTGAGCCTCTCAAGTATGTCAGACGGATCGAGTGTCTTGAAATCAGGACGTTCTTGAATCATCAGGGCTAGGGTGTCAAACGAACTATCAAGTGATCTCAATAGTGTCTTGACGACTTCATGTTTGGTGATCTCAGGAGCGCCGAGGGCTTGAAGCTCATTTGTGATGTCAGTGAGTCGGTCAAATGTGAGTTGGACATTCTCATTGTCATTTCGCTTGAAGAGGTTGAAGAGGTTGCGAAGGACACTGATTCTCTGATCTTTTTGGGTTGAGACACCTTCATTGACCTTGGAGAGCCAGTCCCAGACCAGCTTAGATGTTTCCAAAGCACTCACACGGCCATACTGTCCTTTGGTCAGATGACCACAGATGATATTCTTGGCAGTAGAGTCCAGTTGAACGAACTTCTTGACATCAGTAGCAGTGACACCTTCTCCAGCCTTGGGAACGCCATTCTTGATGACATACCATAGGTCGACGTCAATGGCTTCAAGATGCATGCGCATCTTATTCTTCCAATAGGGATATTCAGTTCCATCGAAGACGGGGCACGCAACGGAGACTTTAATTATCCCTGCAGTCGACATAGCTAAAACTCCAGGTGGTTAAACCGAATCACACAGAACAAGGGAGCACCTTGCTCTGATACCAATTGAAAGTGCGTTATATCGACTAGAGGGGGGGTGAATAGGTGATTTTTATGAAAGTCTTCAAAACATGGAAGTTATGAAGACAAACGATAGAAATAAACCTATTACCCTGCAGCGGAAGGTAGACTACACTAGGCAAGCCATAGTCAAGTATTTAATAGAGTGAAAGCACAATGACTAATAGCAGCAATGTAGTAAGGATCAGGTAGGAAGATATTGTGAAGCCACACAGAACACGCAGTCACTCAGTGAAGGCAAAAGATAGTGCGAACATACAATGACTTCACAAGGGAAGGGAAGATGAAACCAGTGACTCGCTGAAGACAATGATTTGTTGGACCAGTTCCAGTTGCTGTGACAACTGTACGTCTGGTTAGGGCGGCTAGGTATTTAAACCTTAGGACACATAGTCCCGGACACCCAGTCCTGAACACGCAGCTCAGGACACCCAGTCCGCACCATATTCCCCTTGAGCTAAGGTCACACAGACCTCGCCCAATCACTCTGGTAAGTCTTCAAGGTAGACTCCCAAACCTTCATAGACTTCGTTCACCGGCAATCCACAATGTCTCTTGGATGCTCAGAACGCGACGCCTAACCGGCTGGAGGATGCACAGTCCTCAAGTGTAATAAGTCTTCAGATCACACAGACAAGAAGACTTAAGTGATGCCTAATTCTCTTTGGCTCTGGGTGGTTAGGGCTTTATCCTCGCAAGGAATTCTCTCTCAAAGGCTTCGAGGTGCGTTGCTCTCAAACGACAAAAGCCGTACTCTGAATCTGAGCAGCCAACCGTTTATGGTTGTAGGGGGTAGGCTATTTATAGCCACTTGGCAACCCGACCTGATTTGTCCGAAATGACCCTAGGTCACTAAGGAACTGACACGTGTTCCAACGGTCAGATTTCAAACTCACATGGCAACTTTACTTGGGCTTCAAGCAAAGCTGACTTGCCCGACTCTGGACAAGATTCGCTCTCAAAGTCTTCACTCGAAGACATAGGTTTTGTTTAAGCATCACTTCAGTCATTCTGACTGGTTCTCTTGGACCCCACTTAACAGTATGGTGGTTCCTATGACTCAACACAGAAGAAAGAGAACTATGAAAGATCTATGTCTTCGAGCTCTATAGGCTTCATGTGGTGTCTTCTCTTGTCATAGTCTTCAATGTGAATATCTTCATATACCACCTTTGACTTCAATGTCTTCATACATTTTTAGGGGTCATCTCTGGTAGGAAAATCGAATCAATGAGGGACTTCTACCTGTGTTATCCTGCAATTCTCACAAACACATTAGTCCCTCAACTAGGTTTGTCGTCAATACTCCAAAACCAACTAGGGGTGGCACTAGATGCACATACAAGTTTCTTTTGTTGAGCTTTCATACATTTATAGCTCTAGTGCATCTGTTGCATGGCAATCCCTACTCACTCCCATTGATATCTATTGATGGGCATCTCCATAGCCCGTTGATACGCCTAGTTGATGTGAGACTATCTTCTCCTTTTTGTCTTCTCCACAACCACCATTCTATTCCACCTATAGTGCTATATCCATGGCTCATTCTCATGTATTGCGTGAAGATTGAAAAAGTTTTGAAAAAGTTAGAGTATGAAACAATTGCTTGGCTTGTCATCGGGGTTGTGCATGATTTAAATACTTTGTGTGGTGAAGATGGAGCATAGCCAGACTATATGATTTTGTAGGGATAACTTTATTTGGCCATGTTATTTTGAGAAGACATAATTGCTTTGTTAGTATGCTTGAAGTATTTTTTTATGTCAATATAAACTTTTGTCTTGAATCTTTCTAATCTGAATATTCATACCACAATTAAGAAGATTTGCATTGAAATTATGCCAAGTAGCACTCCGCATCAAAAAAATTCTTTTTATCATTTACCTACTCGAGGACGAGCAGGAATTAATCTTGGGGATGCCTGATACGTCTCCAACGTATCTATAATTTTTGATTGCTCCATGCTATATTATCTACTGTTTTGGACTATATTGGGCTTTATTTTCCCCTTTTATATTATTTTTGGGACTAACCTACTAACGGGAGTCCCAGCCCAGAATTGTTGTTTTTGCCTATTTCAATGTTTCGGATAAATGGAATATCAAACGGAGTCCAAACGGAATAAAATCTTCGGGAACGTGATTTTCTCACCGAACATGATCCAGGAGACTTGGACCCTGCTCCAAGGAACAAAAGAGGCGGTCACGAGGGTGGGGGCACCCCCTGCCTCGTGGGCCCCTTGTTGCTCCTCCGGCATACTTATTCCTCCTATATATACACACGTACCCCCAAACGATCAGAAAAGGAGCCAAAAACCTAATTCCACTGCCGCAACTTTCTGTATCCACGAGATCCCATCTCGGGGCCTATTCCAGAGCTCCGCCGGAAGAGGGCCGTCATCATGGAGGGATTCTACATCATCATAGCCTCTCCGATGAAGTGTGAGTAGTTTACCTCAGACCTTCGGGTCCATAGTTAGTAGCTAGATGGCTTCTTCTCTCTCTTTGAATCTCAATACAAAGTTCTCCCCCTCTCTTGTGGAGATCTATTCGATGTAATCTTCTTTTTGCGGTGTGTTTGTTGAGACCGATGAATTGTGGGTTTATGATCAAGTCTATCTATGAATAATATTTGAATCTTCTCTGAATTCTCTTATGTATGATTGGTTATCTTTGCAAGTATCTTCGAATTATCTATTTGGTTTGGCAAACTAGATTGGTAGTTCTTTCCATGGGAGAAGTGCTTAGCTTTGGGTTCGATCTTGCGGTGTCCTTACCCAGTGACAGAAGGGGCAGCAAGGCACGTATTGTATCGTTGTCGTCGAGGATTACAAGATGGGGTTTATTTCATATTGCATGATTTATCTCTCTACATCATGTCATCTTTCTTAAGGCGTTACTCTGTTTTTAACTTAATACTCTAGATGCATGCTGGATAGCGATCAATGAGTGGAGTAATAGTAGTAGATGCAGAATCGTTTCGATCTACTTGTCACGGACGTGATGCCTATATACATGATCATGCCTAGATATTCTCATAATCATGCTCAATTCTATCAATTGCTCAACCGTAATTTGTTCACCCATCGTAGAATACTTATGCTCTTGAGAGAAGCCACTAGTGAAACCTATGGCCCCCGGGTCTATTCTCATCATATCAATCTCCATTACTTTAATCTTGCTTTGCTTTTTACTTTGCTTTTACTTTTTACTTTGCATCTTTATACCAAAAATACCAAAAATATTATATCTATCAGATCTCACTCTCGTAAGTGACCGTGAAGGGATTGACAACCCCTAATCGCGTTGGTTGTGAGTAGCTATCGTTTTTTGCAGGTATGAGGGACTTGAGCGTGGGCTCCTACTGGATTGATACCTTGGTTCTCAAAAACTGAGGGAAATACTTACGCTACTTTGCTGCATCATCCCTTCCTCTTCGGGGAAAACCAATGCAAGCTCAAGACATAGCAAGGCCTGAGGGCGACACTCCTGAGACTCCGGGGCATGTACAACCCCACTCATTATTACGTGAGAGTGTCACGAGCGGAGACCTTCATAGGCGAGAGCCTTACTTCATATTGCCAGACGAGGGCCCCGCCTTGCACCTCCCTCGACCACCGTTGGGGCGACCGGAAACTAGGACGACACCAAGGGGCAAAGGGGACGCCAGCGGCGCCCTCGGCGACCATGGGTCCTCTGCCAGGGGAAGGCTCTTGAGCGCCTCCCCGACAGAGGGCCTACCTTCGGGGGACGCCTTGCTCCATGCGGCGCGGGGAGGGGCCTTGCTCCCGGCCCCTCTCCTGCAGCCCCCAGCATGCCCCCCTGGCGGCAGGGAGGCCGACGAGCTGGGGCCGCCATCCACTGCTGCGACCTGATCCTCCTGCGTCCCATGGTTAGCGTAAGCCTATTCTTGAGGAATTAGTGGTACCCTGTAGCTGTTGTCACCGGCGCGGTTGGTGAGGCTTCCAGACGGCTCCTGAAAGGTGCCCACTTCTAGCGCCTCCTCCTCCCAGCCCGGCTCGAGGAACAAGCTAGGGTCGTCTTCAAGCATGTACTCCTGGTCCACCATGTGGGGCACGTAGGCCTCCGAGGCCGTCGCCTCAAAGACCTCGCCGTAGTGCCCCATGCTCCATGTTGCCTCGCCCAACATGCCGCCTTGAGGGTGGTAGGGTTGCATCCCGCCGGGACCGTAGGTGGCAGTGCTTGTGCCCGCGCCCACCAAAGGTGGCGCGGGTGCGAGTGGGCGTCCAACTACGTTGGTTGCGCCGGTGCCGATGAAGCCTGGTGGCGCGCCCTTGGGCACGCGGGCATGGCGAGGCCCACCATGCGACCCGGCCGCGGCTTGAGGTGTGAGCAGGGAGCAGAAGGGTGGTGCTCCCGAGGCCGCGGCGTCCTGGAGCTCGGTGACGCGCTCCAGCAATGCATCCCGGCCGCTCTCCATCAACCAGCATCGCAGAAGCTCCCAAGCCACTGTGAGTGCGACCCTCATGTTTTCTTGCTCCCGTCGGGTGTGTGGCGCTGTGGCCGCGGCGTGGCTAGAGGCTCTTGCTGCTACTCGCGCTTGTCGCACAGTAAGGGCAGACGGCGGGTGACTGCGTCACCCATGGCCCACAGTGTTTGGTGGTGCGCGTGCTACCTAAGGCACTGGGTTGAGGTCTTCTTGAGCAGCCGGCGCCGCCCGGGCTGGCCAGGCTGCCCAGCGGTCGGTGTTGGTCCTTGAGTCGCCGGACATCGGAGCCGCGGAGTGTCGGGGGACAAACAAGCGGATCAACTGGCGGAAGAAGAGCTCTGGTGCACCCCTACCTGGCGCACCAAATGTCAGATCTCGGGTTCCGGAAAAACCCTTAAGGTTCAAACACTGGGGTGCGCACAAAGATCTCCCCCTACCAACTCATGCCCTCAACCTCGCCACGATGTCTAAGGCTAACTCGACGAACTCACAACACAAGAGACACAAGATTTATACTGGTTCGGGCCATTGTTGTGGTGTAATACCCTACTCCAATGTGGTGTGGTGGATTACCTCTTGGGCTGAGGATGAACAGTACAAGGGGAAGAACATCCTCCTGAGGTGAGGTGTTCTTGTGCTTGGTGTGTGTGTGGATGGCTTGGATCTAGTCCAAGATGAGATGGATGAGGCTCTGTTTGTTCACCCCGGTTCCAGTTTTCATGTCCTCGTCTACTGTGTTGGCTAATCCTATTTATAGAGGCCCTGGTCCTCTCCCCAAATATTGAGCGGGAAGGGAGCCAACAACGAAAAATTTGAAAGGGGACACCTAGTACAAGTTATCCTGACAAAAGCAGTCTTCGCCTGCCAAAGGCTCTGGTGGTGACGCCGCCTTGGGCTCCATCGTGACCACCGCCTTGCCGTCCTGCTGGTCTTTGTATCGTTGCACTGATATGGAAATCTTCTCTTAACGCCTCGGTACTCTTCGTCTGCGCTTGCCTCCTTAGCACCGAAGAGGAAACAAGGACACTATGCGCCCTGGCGCTCGCGTGGTCTCGATCGTCATGGCTCATGTCATTGGAACCTCGCGAGGTTTGCCTGGCCTTGATCTCTCGGCCCCTTGCGAGCCAGCCTGGTGAGGCCACTCCTGAGGAGGTCTTGTGTCATCCGCCTCACGAGGCTTGGCCCCTCGCGAGGGTCTTGAATGCTCATTGGTGAAGATGGGTCGTACGGGCCCGCTAGTAGAGCCACGCCGTGGGCCGCAGGCAGGCAAGTCTGGGGACCCCCGTTCCCAGAACACCGACACTCCTCGCCATTGACGTGCCGAGGGCTCCAAGCCCGGGCTATGCGAGCACCAGCGCAAGATGACTCGAAGTCGGTGGCGGGGCCTCCCCTGAGGTGCTGAAAGGGAGGATGGTGCCCATGGTTGGGAGGGGAATCTTCTCCTCGACCATGACCCCTGATCTAGACACGCTACCTAGGATTTCCTCGGGCTCCTTTAAGGGACCCAGGGCGCCCCCGCCAGCATGCACCTGCTCCTCCGCGGCAGCGATCTTGGCGGCTTCGTCTGCAATAGCTTTCCCTATGTTGGCTACCTCTTCAAGCAGTTTTGGCTCTTTGGCCTGGAGGACTGTGAACGAGAAGACATGCGAATGGCAAAAAGGCATAACAAGGTGGGGTCTATTTCTACACAAATAGATCTTTTCTACATCATGCCATCATTCCTATTGCATTACTCCGTTTCTCCATGAACTTAATACACTAGATGCATGCTGGATAGCGGTCGATGTGTGGAGTAATAGTAGTAAATGTAGGCAGGAGTCGGTCTACTAATCTTGGACGTGATACTTATATAATGATCATTGCCAGGATAACGTCTTGATTATTTGAAGTTCTATCAATTGCCCAACAGTAATTTGTTTACCCCCTGTATGCTATTTTTCTCGAGAGAAGCCACTGGTGAAATCTACGCCCCCCGGGTCTCTTCTTTATTATATTTTCCTTCGCGATCTATTTTTATTTGCTTTTATTTCCAGATCTATTAATCCAAAAATACAAAAATACCTTGCTGCAATTTTTATTTATTTATTTATTTTATCTCGTGTTCCCGCGAGATCTATTTATCCAGTCTACTACAATTTTACCTATCTTTTTACCCGTGAGGGATTGACAACCCCTCTCTTACGTCGGGTTGCAAGTATTAGTTCTTTGTGTGCAGGAGCTGTTTACGTGGTGTTGCGTGGTTCTCCTACTGGTTCGATAACCTTGGCCTCATCAATGAGGGAAGTACCTATAGTAGCTATGCTGCATCATCCCTTCCTCTTTGGGAAATACCGACGTAGTTCAAGCCGCATCAAAAGGAATTTCTGGCGCCGTTGCCGGGGAGAAATCATCAACATCTACCAGGTTCCTAATCACAAATCTCATCTCCTTGCAATTTACATTATTTTCCATTTGCCTCTCATTTTCCTCTCCCCCATTTCACAAAAAATTGCGGTTTTATTCGCCCTCTTTTTCGTTCACCGTTTTCTCGTTAGATCTCTTGTTTGCTATCTCCACTTGTGTTACCATGTGCCTTCTATTTGCTTGCATCTTTGCTTGCTAATAATCTATTGATATGGATCCTCATCCACTTGCTAATCTTTTCAAACGATCCAATTATGATGAACCAATTGCTAGTGAATTGAGTGTGCAAGATTATCTTTATGAAGTTTTGCTTGAGATTCATGAATCAGAAAATTGTGATGAAGTGTTGAAAGAGGAATTTATAAAGTGATTCATGATAGCTCCTTGGATGAAAAGCATGATTGCAATGATGTTATTATAAATTCTATTAATGTCAATTGTGCTAATAATATGCAAAGCCCCAAGCTTGGGGATGATAATATTGCTATGTCCACTACTTATTGCAATGATCATGATTGGGGTGATAATGATTCTTTTGATCTTGATAGTTTATTTAAGCCTCATGATGAATATGCTTGCGATAATATTAAAACTGGGTTTCGAAGAGTGTCAACTTTAGCTAAAAATAATCCCACATATTTGGAGTGTTCAATGTTATGAAATTTTTGACAAAGGTGGGCTTGGAGGGGTCATGACTTTATTTGATGATAATCCCACTATTTTGGAAGAGTGTCAACTTTGCATGCACGTGGATCATGAAGAGAATATTTTATATGATAGCTATATAGTTGAATTTGATTATGATCCTACATGTAATTATTATGAGAGAGGAAAATACGGTTGTAGAAATTTTCATGTTACTAAATTACCTCTCTTCATATTGAGATTTCTATTGTTTGTTTCTCCTTCCTTACATATGCTAGATTTTTCTTGTCTTGACAATTTGTTCTCCTATAAAATGCCTATGCATAGGAATTACGTTAGACTTAATTGTGTTTTTCACATGCTACATGATGCTCTCTTTGTGTCTCTATTACAATCTTTCATGTGAACATCATTGAAATCTTATGCCTAGCAAGGGGCGTAAAACGATAGCGCTCGTTGGGAGGCAACCCAGCCTGTATCTTTTTACTTTTTGGTTTTTTTTCTGTTTTCAATAAAAAACCCAATCATGCCCCTGTTTAGATGTGTTTTTGTGGTTTAAATTAGTGTTTGTGCCAAGCAAAGCCTTTGGGATGATTTGGGTGATAGTTGATTCGATCTTGTTGAAAAACAGAAACTTTTGTGCTGACGAAAATAATTCTCATTTTTGGCAGAAGCGCGATAAAATACTGATTCTTTTTGAGGAAGATTCATATACAAATTGTGCATGTTGTCCTAATTTTTCAGAATTTTTGGAGTTACAGAAGTATTCGAAGTTTTCAAATTGCTATAGACTATTCTGTTTTTGACAGATTCTGTTTTCTTTGCGTGGTGTGCTTGTTTTGATGATTTTATGGTTTCCTTTGAAGAGTTTTTGCCATACAAAAGTTGGAATACAGTAGATATAATGCAAAAATAAAATATGAATGGGTTTTCAACAGTACTTATAGTAGTGATTTGTTTTCTTACACTAACGGATCTCACGAAGGTTATGTTGAGTTTTGTGTGATTGAAGTTTTCAAGTTGTGGATGATATTACGATGCATGAAGGAATAAGGAGTAAGAAGGGCCTAAGGTTGGGGATGCCCGAAGCATCCCAAGATATTATCCAAAGAGAAGCAAGCAACTAAGCTTGGGGATGCCCGAGTGGCATCCCCTCTTTCTTCTAATGATCATTGGTATTTTACTTGGAGCTATATTTTTATTCGTCACATATCATGAGTTTTGCTTGGAGCATCTTGTATGATGTGAGTCTTTTCTTGTTTTGCTTTTTATTTTTAGTCTTGAATCCTTGCTGGACACACCTGTTTGAGAGAGCCAAAATTATGCTATGACTTGTTAGAATTGCTCTCTATGCTTCACTTAAATCTTTTTGAGCTATGAAATTGCTCTAGTGCTTCACTTATATATTTTTGTGCACGGTGTGCTTTAGTATTTTTGAAGAAATTCTCTCATGCTTCACTTACATTTATTCGAGAGTTAGTAATTTAAGTGAAATCTACTTCTCTCCACGAAGGGCCTTTCTATTTACTTCATGCAATTTTTATTTTTACTTGAGTCTCCATATTCTCTTATAAAGCACCAACTAAGGGGCACTATGATCATACTTGAGCATTGGGTGTAGCTAATATGTGAGTGTGTTTCATGAATGGATCAACGATTGAGCATAATGGGCTAGGGGTAACTTGCTGTAGTGTTGATATTTTGAAAGACATGGTTGCTTGTTGATATGTTTGAGTATTGAAATCTTCATGTCAAAACTAGACTATTGCTTTGAACCATATGAAATTCCAAATGTCCATACTATAAAGAAAAGAATATGTGATGAACATGTTCCGCAGAATTCCACATCAAAAATTCTATTTTTATCATTTACCTACTCGAGGACAAGCATGAATTAAGCTTGGGGATGTTGATACGTCTCCAACGTATCCATAATTTTTTATTGTTCCATGTTGTTATATTATCATTCTTCGATGTTTTACAATCATTTTATAGCAACTATATATCATTTTTTGGGACTAACTTATTGACATAGTGCCCAGTGCCAGTTGCTGTCTTTTGCTTTTTTTTACTTCGCAGAAAATCAATACCAAACAGAGTCCGCGCAACGAAACTTTTTGACCTGCACCACCTCTTTTCTCTATAAATACCCCAATATTCCAGAAACCCTAGGGGAGTCGACAAAAATCAATTCCAGCTGCCACAAGTTCCAAAAACCATAGATCCAATCTAGACACTGATACGTCCATTTTGCATCATGTTTTCTTACTGTTATTTATGATGTTTTTATCCATAATAATGCTTTTTGGAGTAATTCTAATGCCTTTTCTCTCATAATATGCAAGGTATACACAAAGAGGGAGAATTCTGGAAGCTGGTAATCTGGACCTGGAAAAGCTACGCTAGGCCACCTATTCTGCACAACTCCAAACAAGATGAAACTTCACAGAGATTTTTTATCAAATATATGAAGAATATTGGAGCAAATAACTACCAGAGGGGGCCCACCAGGTGGGCACAAACCACCTCTGGTGCCTATCTTCTGGTATATAAGTCATTTTGACATAGAAAAAATCAGGAGAGGACTTTCGGGACGGAGCGCCGGTGTCTTGAGGTGGAACTTGGGCAGGAGCACTTTTGCCCTCCAATGGAGTGATTCCGCTGAGGGAACTTCCCTCCCGGAGGGGGAAATCATCGTCATCATCACCACCAACAACTCTCCTATATTGGGGAGGGTAATCTCCATCGACATGTTCAATAGCACCATCTCATCTCAAACCGTAGTTCATCTCTTGTGTTAAATCTTGTTACTGGAACTATAGATTGGTGCTTGTGGGTGACTAGTAGTGTTGATTACATCTTGTAGTTGATTACTATATGGTTTATTTGGTGGAAGATTATATGTTCAGATCCAATATGCTATTTAATACCCCTCTGATCATGAGCATGTTTATCATTTATGAGTAGTTACTTTTGTTCTTGAGGTCACGGGAGAAATCATGTTGTAGGAAATCATGTGAATTTGATATGTGTTCGATATTTTGATAGTATGTATGTTGTGATTCCCTTAGTGGTGCATGTGAACGTCGACTACATGACACTTCACCATATTTGGGCCTAAGGGAATGCATTGTGGATTAGCAATTAGATGATGGGTTGCGAGAGTGACAGAAGCTTAAACCCCCGTTTATGCGATATTCCGTAAGGGACCAATTGGGTCCAAAAGTTTAATGTTATGGTTAGAATTTATTCTTAATAACTTTCTCGTAGTTGCGGATGCTTGTAGGAGGGTTAATCATAAGTAGGAGGTTTGTTCAAGTAATAACAACACCTAAGCACTGGTCCACCCACATATCAAATTATCATAGTACCGAAGACGAATTAAACCAACATGATGAAAGTGAGTAGATGAAAATCCCGTGTACCCTCAAGAACGCTTTGCTTATCATAAGAGACCGTTTTGGCATGTCCTTTGCCTCAAAAGGATTGGGATACCTTGCTGCACTTTTGTTACTACTATCGTTACTTGCTCGTAACAAATTAGGGAGTTGTTTACGTGGTGTTGTGTGGTTCTCCTACTGGTTCGATAACCTTGGCCTCATCAATGAGGGAAATACCTACCGTAGCTATGATGCATCATCCCTTCCTCTTTGGGAAATACCAACGTAGTTCAAGCCGCATCAAAAGGAATTTCTGGCGCCGTTGCCGAGGAGACATCATCAACATCTACCAGGTTCCTAATCACAAATCTCATCTCCTTGCAATTTACATTATTTTCCATTTGCCTCTCATTTTCCTCTCCCCCATTTCACAAAAAATTGCCGTTTTATTCGCCCTCTTTTTCGTTCGCCGTTTTCTCGTTAGATCTATTGTTTGATATCTCCACTTGTGTTACCATGTGCCTTGTATTTTCTTGCATCTTTGCTTGCTAATAATCTATTGATATGGATCCTCATCCACTTGCTAATCTTTTCAAATGATCCAATTATGATGAACCAATTGCTAGTGAATTCAGTGTGCTAGATTATCCTTATGAAGTATTGCTTGAGATTCATGAATCAGAAAATTGTGATGAAGTGTTGAAAGAGGAATTTATAAAGTGATTCATGATAGCTCCTTGGATGAAAAGCATGATCGCAATGATGTTATTATAAATTCTATTAATGTCAATTGTGCTAATAATATGCAAAGCCCCAAGCTTGGGGATGATAATATTGCTATGTCCACTACTTATTGCAATGATCATGATTGGGGTGATAATGATTCTTTTGATCTTGATAGTTTATTTAAGCCTCATGATGAATATGCTTGCGATAATATCAAAACTGGGTTTGGAAGAGTGTCAACTTTAGCTAAAAATAATCCCACATATTTGGAGTGTTCAATCTTATGAAATTTTTGACAAAGGTGGGCTTGGAGGGGTCATGACTTTATTTGATGATAATCCCACTATTTTGGAAGAGTGTCAACTTTGCATGCATGTGGATCATGAAGAGAATATTTTATATGATAGCTATATAGTTGAATTTGATTATGATCCTACATGTAATTATTATGAGATAGGAAAATACAGTTGTAGAAATTTTCATGTTACTCAATTACCTCTCTTCATATTGAGATTGCTATTGTTTCTTTTTCCTTCCTTGCCTATGCTAGATTTTTCTTGTCTTGATAATTTGTTCTCCTATAAAATGCCTATGCATAGGAAGTACATTAGACTTAAATGTGTTTTTCACATGCTACATGCTGCTCTCTTTGTGTCTCTATTACAATCTTTCATGTGAACATCATTGAAATCTTATGCCTAGCAAGGGGCGTAAAACGATAGCGCTCGTTGGGAGGCAACCCAACTTGTATCTTTTTTGCTTTTTTGCTGTTTTAAATAAAAAACCCAATCATGCCCCTGTTTAGATGTGTTTTTGTGGTTTAAATTAGTGTTTGTTCCAAGCAAAGCCTTTGGGGTGATTTGGGTGATAGTTGATTTGATCTTGTTGAAAAACAGAAACTTTTGCGCTGAAGCAAATAATTCTCATTTTTGGCAGAAGCGCGATAAAATACTGATTCTTCTTCCAGAAGATTCATATACAAATTGCGCATGTTGTCCTAATTTTTCAGAATTTTTTGAGTTACAGAAGTATTCGAAGTTTTCAAATTGCTATAGACTATTCTGTTTTTGACAGATTCTGTTTTCTTTGCGTGGTGTGCTTGTTTTGACGATTCTATGGTTTCCTTTGAAGAGTTTTTGCCATAGAAAAGTTGGAATACAGTAGATATAATGCAAAAATAAAATATGAATGGGTTTTCAACAATACTTGTAGTAGTGATTTGCATTCTTACACTAACGGATCTCATGAAGGTTTTGTTGAGTTTTGTGTGATTGAAGTTTTCAAGTTGTGGATGATATTACGATGGATGAAGGAATAATGAGTAAGAAGGGCCTAAGTGTGACGCCCCCGATTCAATCGTACACTAATCATGCACGCAAATGTGTACGATCAAGATCAGGGACTCACGGGAAGATATCACAACACAACTCTACAAATAAAATAAGTCATACAAGCATCATAATACAAGCCAGGGGCCTCGAGGGCTCGAATACAAGTGCTCGATCATAGACGAGTCAGCGGAAGCAACAATATCTGAGTACAGACATAAGTTAAACAAGTTTGCCTTAAGAAGGCTAGCACAAACTGGGATACAGATCGAAAGAGGCGGAGGCCTCCTGCCTGGGATCCTCCTAACTACTCCTGGTCGTCGTCAGCGGGCTGCACGTAGTAGTAGGCACCTCCGGTGTAGTAGGGGTCGTCGTCGACGATGGTGGCGTCTGGCTCCAGGGCTCCAGCATCTGGTTGCGACAACCAGGTAGAAGGGAAAGGGGGAAAAGAGGGAGAAAAGCAACCGTGGGTACTCATCCAAAGTACTCGCAAGCAAGGAGCTACACTACATATGCATGGGTATATGTGTAAAGGGCCATATCGGTGGACTGAACTGCAGAATGCCAGAATAAGAGGGGGATAGCTAATCCTATCGAAGACTACGCTTCTGGCAGCCTCCACCTTACAACATGTAGAAAAGGGTAGATTGAAGTCCTCCAAGTAGCATCTCCAAGTAGCATCTCCAAATAGCATCTCCAAGTAGCATCTCCAGTAGCATCGCATAGCATAACCCTACCCGGCGATCCTCCCCTCGTCGCCCTGTGGAAAAGCGATCACCAGGTTGTCTGTGGAACTTGGAAGGGTGTGTTTTATTAAGTATCCGGTTCTAGTTGTCATAAGGTCAAGGTACAACTCCAAGTCGTCCTGTTACCGAAGATCACGGCTATTCGAATAGATTAACTTCCCTGCAGGGGTGCACCACATAACCCAATATGCTTGATCCCATTTGGCCGGACACACTTTCCTGGGTCATGCCTGGCCGCGGAAGATCAACACGTCGCAGCCCCACCTAGGCAAAACAGAGAGGCCAGCACGCCGGTCTAAACCTAAGCGCACAGGGGTCTGGGCCCATCGCCCATAGCACACCTGCACGTTGCGTGGGCGGCCGGAAGCAGAACTAACCCCCTTAATACAAGAGCAGGCTTATGTTCCAATCCGGCGCGCGCCGCTCCGTCGCTGACGTCTGAAGTGCTTCGGCTGATACCACGACGTCGGGATACCCATAACTACTCCCGCGTAGATGGTTAGTGCGTATAGGCTCGTAGCCAACTCAGATCAAATACCAAGATCTCGTTAAGCGTGTTAAATATCCGCGAACGCCGAACAGGGCCAGGCCCACCTGTCTCCTAGGTGGTCTCAACCTGCCCCGTCGCTCCGCCACCAAGTAACAGTCGGGGGCCATCGGGAACCCAGGCCCACCTCTACCGGGATGGAGCCACCTGCCCCTTCAGCCCCCAACTCCGAACAGTATCACAGGTAATGTAACAGTGTAAAGTATATAGTATATGCCCGTGATCACCTCCCAAAGTGATCACAGCCCAGTAGTATAGCATGGCAGACGGACAAGAGTGTAGGGCCACTGATGGAACACTAGCATCCTATACTAAGCATTTAGGATTGCGGGTAAGGTATCAATGACTGTAGCAGCAATGACAGGCTATGCATCAGAATAGGATTAACGGAAAGCAGTAACATGCTACACTACTCTAATGCAAGCAGTATAGAGAAGAGTAGGCGATATCTGGTGATCAAAGGGGGGGCTTGCCTGGTTGCTCTGGCAAGAGAGAGGGGTCGTCAACTCCGTAGTCGAGCTGGGCAGCAGCAGCGTCGGTCTCGTAGTCTACCGGAGAGAAGAGGGGGAAGAAACAATGAATACCAAGTAAACAGATGCATATCGATGCATGACATGCCAAGAAGCGATGCTAGGCGTGCCCTAATGTGGTATGAGGTGGTACTGGTTAAGGGGGGAATCATCCGGGAAAGTATTCCCGGTGTTTCGTGTTTTCGGGAAGAGGAGCCGGAGGGGGAAAGTTGCGGGTTCGATAGGTTAGGGGGTGTGGCGGACGAACGGACTGCGTATCCGAATTCGTCCCGTCGTTCTGAGCAACTTTCATGTTGAAAATATTTTAATCCGAGTTACGGATTAAAAGATATGATTTTTAAAGATTTTATTAATTTCTGGAATTTAATCAATTAATTATTTAATTCGAAAAATGGAATTATGACGTCAGCATGATGCCATGCTGACGTCAGCAGTCAACAGGGTTGACTAGGTCAACCCGGACATGTGGTCCCGTTCGTCATACTCTGTTAACTAATTATCTTAGTTAAGTTTAATTAACAGTAGTTAATTAGGTTAATTAGTCATTAGGTTTAATTAATCAGGATTAATTAAATTAATTATTTAATTAATTAATTAATTAATATTTTAATTATTTTAATTATTATTTATTTATTTATTTAATATATTTTTTTAATTCCTTTTTTTATTAAAAGTTTTGGGCTAGGCCCACCTGTCATTGGCACAGGGAGCCATAGCGGGTGTGGGGGGGTTCACGGGCGTCGGGCGCGACCGGCAGGGGCAACCCAACTGGGGCACCGGCGACCACGGCAGAGCGCCGGAGAAGAGAGGGGCCGGTGGCCTGGGGCGGCCTGGGTGGGCGCGGGTCGGCAGTGAGGGGAGCCGCAGCGAGGGGCGCGCGGCACACAGGGGGACGGGGAAGGGCAGCCGCAGCTGCGGTCGGCGCGGGCGCGCGACCATGGGCGTGCGAGCGAGCGGGAGGAGGGGGGAGGCGGTGCGGTGGCCGTGGTGCCATTCGGCAATCCCGTCGACGCGACGGTCCGGACGACGGAGACGGGGAGAGAAGAGGAGGCCGGGGGTGCGGCCACGGGCGCGGTCATGAGCAGGGAGCCGGCCACGGCGCGGGTGCCGCGCGTG
>NC_057797.1:233848528-233849767 GCF_018294505.1 Triticum aestivum | reverse complement strand
CCGGATCCAGATCCAGCGGGGGTGGGGGGGAGTGGTGCGATTGGGGGGTCTAGGGTTGGACCGGGGGGAGTGGGGGTTATGGGGAGGCCGGTTGGGCCAAAGGAGATTTGGGTCGGCCTGGCAGGTCGTGGCCCAGTTGGGCCGGTGGCCTGCTGGGCCGGAGCCCCGGGGGGTTTCTCTCCTATATTTTTTTTGTCTTTTGTTTTTCTGTTTTATCTCTTTTCTTTTATTTATTTTCTTCTACGGATTTATATTATTTTAGTTTTATAAAACATAAAAGTTGCACCTAAATTATTATTACTAGTTATACCTCGGTCACAAAAAGGTCTAACGCCCAAATAAAATAGTTTAGTATTTTATAAAATACAAAAGGCATTTATTTAGTTGTTTTAGCTACTGCTTAAATCATTTTAGAGCATTCAAACATTTTATAAAAGGGTGGTTTCTTCACCATAATTACCTATGCTTTATTTGTCACCGTTTGTACTTTTTAGTTCTGACATTTGAAATTTTTACTGGTTTGACTTTATTTTAAATTTGAATTTCGAATCGGTTTTGAACTACGCGTGATTAACAACAGTAATCGAGGTGACGTGGCATCATTTGGTGAGGGTTACTATAGCTTAATTATCTGGGCGTCACAATTCTCCTCCACTACAAGAAATCTCGTCCCGAGATTTAAGAGGAGAGTAAGGGGGAGATCTGGTTACGAAACTCTAACGAATCTTCTCGGTCCTGGTTGCTCTTCTCGAAGAGATCGATCCATTACATTGATGTCTTCATTACTCTTCTTCCAGCCATCAGGATGAAGTCAGCATCCTTTCTTCAGGATCTCCATCGTACTTACGAATAGGTAAGGGGCAGCTTGGCTACGACATAATGCTTATGAGGGAAACAATCTGGGGTTAACCCATGAATGAGCATAAGATTATCTCTCGAGTTGAACATATAAAATACATCGAGAGTAAGGTACGAAGGTACAATAAGAGGTTCCAAGCGGATAGGTGGTTGCTCGAAGTCCGAACCAGAGTGAGAAAGGGGTTCAGAGTAGCGACAGTAAATATTGCGTCTGATACCATAATAGAGCACTAGGAAGGTGTGAATTAAATACGAAGCCAAGCGTGGGGAATAACCACTAGAAACAGGGTCGTACAGGAGAGTCAGGTTTCGATCCAGTGGACCTGTGGGTTATGGGCCCACCATGTGGGTTAGAAGTAGGAAGGGCGGAGACGTCTTGTG